>NC_056523.1:188079194-188099771 GCF_019175285.1 Sceloporus undulatus | reverse complement strand
GGTAGAAAGATCTCCAAAAACGGAAACACTAGTACTGTCGAAGACAATCGATTTCACCAAGAATTTGGGCCAACTTGAAAATGTAGGACATGTCCTACAAATTTAGGAATCCCTAGAAGTCCACCACATTTCCCAGTCCACAGGGACCAGGCCAATGACCCAGTTCATCTGTGGGCTGTCTCCACTTGGGAAAGACAGTCCTGCAGCAGATCCAGGCCATCCCTCCTTTAATCCACTGTTTAGATAACTTCCTTTTGCTCCTGATTTCCCCAGAAAATCTGGAGTGCTCTGGAGTGACGCTAGGCAGCCTTTTACACAGTGTCCAACTGTGCTTCTTAGTTCTGCTGCTGTGGCCATGAGTCACTCCTCTGAGGTCACAATGAGGCACAAGCCATATAAATGTTGCTGGGCACCTTTTTTTTTTTTACTTCAGAGGGGGTGACACATGCCAGTGACAGTGGGCAACCCAGCAAGATGCTGTGTAGGCAGCCCCTTAGCATCACCCCAAAATGCTCAGATAATGTGGAAATTAAGGTCAGCCTTGGGGCTGAAACACTCCAGGGAAGCCAGTGTAGATCTCCCCTTATTCCAACACCGAAACCAATACACCACACTGTGTGGCTCACAGTGGTGTGAGCCGCACAGTGGCTCACACCAGATAACACGTACAGTTGCCCTTCCATATCCGTAGATTCTTTATCCATAGATTCAACCATCCAGTTTGAAAATATTCCAAAAAATAAAAATTCCTCAGTGCAAACCTTGATTTTGCCTTTTTATATAAGGGACACTGTTTGACTATGCCACTGTATTTGATGGGGCTTGAGCATGCACAGATGTTGATATCCATAGGTGGGGGAGGTCTTGGAACCAAACCCAGCAGATACCAGGGTCTCACTGTATTGGTTTTAACACTCTGCCTCACTGATTAAAATAGTTCTTCACCAATTAAAATTGGTCTCCAGAGAGTGGTCTCCAGAGATTAATGAACAAATAGATGCCTGTCCTTGGAAACATCCACCAACAATGAAGCACCTTCATTAGATTGTGAAAATGGCAGGCTTGGGTCTTAAGTTATATGTAGATTCCCTGTTAGGTAGGATTTAGGATGTACATGGAACATGATAGCTCAGTGGTTAATACACTGACTTTGATGACTGCAAGGTCAACAGGTTGTCAGTTTGAGATCCAAACGTGTGATGGAGTGAGCTCATATCACTAGTCCCAGCTTCTGCCAAGCTAGCAGTTCAAAAGCATATAAAAGTGCAAGTAGATAAATAAGTACCACTTCAGTGGGAAGATAGTGTTCTGTGCAGTCATGCTAGCCACATGATCATAGAGTTGTCTTTGATAAGTCTGGATCTTCAGCTTAGTAACGGAGATGAACACTGCCTCCCACAGTCAGTCATGACTAGACAATCTTGTCAAGGCAAAACGTTTACCTTTACCTTTACCAGTTGGCTGGTTGGAATGGTTACTCATGAGGAGATCTACCAGCTGGTAGGGGATCCATGGCAAGATTAGTATTTACATACAAATCTGTGTCCCTGTCATAGCCAACTCAACATATTTTGCTGCTTGAGATGGAAGACAAAATGGCACCCTTCCCCTAGTCCATGTAGAGAAACTGACTGGACTGGCAATTGAATCTATCTTCACTACTGACAGTAGAATAATTCTTCCACTACAGCTGGAGGCAGGGAAGTCAAGTCAGATAATATTGGAGACTTCCAGTTGGTTATGGCGTCGGACAGAGTAAACTCTAGCATCTCCGCAAAGAGTTTCTCGTCTAGTGCGGCTTAGAGCTGTAAGGTGGATACTTTGACAGCTCAGGAGGAGACTCAGATGTGCTCTATTTAGGTCCGGAGCCCGCTCCTGAAATAAGTATTCCAGCTGGTCTGGTGGACAAGGAGTGGAATGGACCTAAGAACAATACGCGATCATGCTAGTGCTGCCATTATAGATGGTCCACAGATGCTACCAACTAGACAACAAGGAAACAGAAATCCATGGTAAGCTTGAAAACCTTTAAACCAATACAGTAACTTTCAGCATACAAAGACATTCTATTATACTTCTGGAGAACATTATTATTTTTATTTATTTACTGAGCAGAAAATTAGATATAAAGAGAATTAAGATACCGCAAGGAAAAGACTATTAAAAGATTATTAAAAGACTCCAAAAGGAAGAATCGAACGGAGGAGGAGATATAGCAGGGAAGAGTAGAAGGAGATTTGGATTCAGAATTAAAAATCAGAAGGGAGCCCTGAGAAGAGAGGCAGAGAGAGGAGGTTGAGAAGGTGTGCCGAGAAGGACTAGACGGAGAGCGGATCGTGACCCTGAGAGGAGTTTGGGAAGGTGAGCCGGGAAGGAGTAAACGGAGAACAGATAGGGACCGGGAGAGGAGTCCGAGAGGGTGAGTCGGGAAGGAGCAGACGAAGAGCGGATCGTGACCAGGAGAGGAGTTTGGGAAGGCGAGTCAGAAAGGATTAGGTCAAGGACTGACTGTGACTGAGAAGGGATAAATGACAAAGAAACTGAGCTATTTCTCTTGGAGAAATAAGAACTCAAGCCCCTTAACTTGGCATTTTCAAGGACAGTGTACAACGATAAAGGATTAGAATATGAAGAATATATAGACTGAACTCCCTAAAAGAATAAGCTCATTAACTGGAAAAAAGCGACATCTAGTGGATTTTGAATATATTGGAATAATTGAATCGAGTTGGTGAAATATACCAGTGTAAAACTCAGTATACATTTGTAATAAGGAAATGGGTACTGACTGATTGTAAGAAATTAATATTATGGCATTCTGGGGTTGTAGTTTAGTAATTCCTCAGGGATCTCAGAGATTCAGCCCTGAGAGCCATTAGGGCTGAAGGGCGGGATATAAATACCTAAATAAATAAATAAATAAATAAATATCTGGCTGAGAAGGCTAGTTGCTCACCCACCCCAACTGCCAATCCCAGGATTCCAAAGGATGCAGCTATGACAGTTAAAATTGAATCATAGCGCTATAACATGGTAAAGGTAAAGGTATAGGCAGTCCCTTGACATGACTGTCTAGTCATAACCAACTGTAGGGGACAGTGCTCATCTCCATTTCTAAGCCCAGCATTGTCGGAGGACTACTCTGGTGGTCATGTGGCCAGCATGACTTCACCAAATGCTGTTACCTTCCCAATGAGAAGTGGTACTTATTTATCTACTTGCATTTGCATGCTTTCAAACTGGCAGAAGCTGGGACTAGTGACAGGAGCTCAACCCATCATACAGCACTCGGGCTTCAAACTGCCAACCTTCCGATCATCAGAACTGGCATCTTAAGAACTAAGCACACCGCATACACGGTAGTGTATTACTATCTCAATCCTGCTTTAACCTGGCATTTCTCTTTTCCTCTTCCTGTGAACTCCACATGTTCAGACCTTGTAAGAAATCCCCAGATGGAAATTTTAGCTTTGACAAAGGGGATGTGTCCTGGAAAAGGAGGACATATGGCAACCTGAACTATGATTTCATTTTAGCTGCCATGGCTGCATCCTGTGAAATCTTCGATGTGCAGAATAGGGAGGGATATTTAAAATTCTCTGCCAGAGCTCCTCCAATGCTTCAGAACACTACAAACCTCAGGGTTCTGTTGGATGCAGCCATGGCATTTAAAGTTGAATCATAGGGTCATAACTGCATAGCGTGAAAGGGCTCCAGGTCCAGTGATGAGGGAAAGCAGCAACAGCCCTGTCTCCATTTTCACCATTTGGAGGACAAAACTATGCACCATACAAAAGATCTTGCATTCCCCCACAACCAGCCCCATACCTTCAGGTGACAGATAGACGTCACCTTAGTTGAAACAAAGTGGAAATGCTAGAGTTTGTGCTTCTGTATGTGGAATGGGGGCAGAGAGATTGTCATCCTGGGCCCTGGGCAACAAAACATTTTGGGCGGCTCCAAGTTAGTGTTACAGTTTGTACCATTACTGAATATAGTCATCTCTTCTTCAGTTGGTCCATGTGAATGGGGCTGGGTTATGCATTGTAAGTTTCTTTGATTTCTCTTCAGCCCATCTTATTTTCTCTTGGTTCATTCAAGGTTGATTATATATAAGTTCAGAGATAGATGCTGCTTTCCAAGCTCTCCAGAGGGCTCACACCCTTTGATAATGAATTATACAGGATCTTGAAGGAAGAAGCATAAGCAAACAAAACAACTTCTAAAAAAAATCACAATCTTTTAATGTATAGATATTAAAAGGTTTATTTTTTTTAAAAATAATTTCTTTTGCATAACTGCACTGCCAGGCATGTCTAAAGCATCCTCTCATGCTACTGTTAATTTCAGTCTTCACTTTAAAAGGCTCAAGGTGGCACCTGCAGGTACTCCAAGTACATGAGCAATGTCCTCTGTTGTATCAGGTTAGCTCGTTGCCAGGTCGCTTTTGAAAATGGAACAGCAGAAGAACCAACTTTAATATTTCATTTCTGATAGCGTCTCTGGAGTATCAGACTCTCGTGCATCACTTCGAACTATGGGTATATTAGAGGGCCTCTGAGCATGTGAAGAGTAGTATCTTTCTTTCTTACCTCTGAGACAGCCAATCTCTACAGATGCACCAGAAAATAGGTGGTAGATCATCAGGCAGATTTGCAACCCTGCACCTCTTTGCATATTAAGAGTGGATGGCAGTACTGCAAGAGCTTTGGAGGCTTTGCATGGTATGCTGCAAGCTCGCCTTTAGGTAAATGCCAGGATTTCTGAATGCTACTGAGTTGGGTTTCATAGGTAAGACATGGCCTTTTTGGCATGCTTATCTCTATGGGGTTTTCTTACATGTGCCAATGGATGTGACTCCCAAGCTGTGTAAAGCACAAGCCTTGCTGAAGTGCTTGTTCAAATGCACCCTGTGGACACATGCACATTCCACATCACTTCATGATTGCACACAGCATGCAGTGTGCATGACACCTCCCAGGTCAGAGCATGAGGCACAATTTTTGCCAGTATGCTCCAGGGTTTTGCCACGTCAATACTTAGTCATGAGAATGCTGGAAGTAGCTGCACGAATATATAAAGAACTCAGGGATGTGCAGCAGATAGGATGGGAAGCAACAATTTCTTCTTCAGGAGCAGCAAGCAATTTAATTTGTACCTCTCTCTGTATTTATTGCTGCATGCCATCTGCTCAAGAGAAGCTTGAGGGTGCTATTTCACTCCCTTCTCCTACAATCCTTTGTCGATAGTAATTCCGCATGTGGTGCTTTGTTTCAGTGCAGAAGGAAGCAAGGTAAGCCAAACCATGCTCATTAGTAGGAGCATGCTATGCCTGTGACTGAGTGAGGGAAGCTGAAATTGCCTGCCTGACAAGAATAATATGTTTTCTGTTGCAAATGAACAAAAAATCTGTATATTATAGCCATTTTAATGGCATAGGTTGGCATGTCTGGATGCATGCAACACACAAGAACAAATGGCTCTTCCAATCCACATGTCTCCCACATAGCATGTCACTTCTGTGTTCTTGCACATGACAGCTCTCATGCAGGTTGTGATTGGCACTAGCAGAGTGAAGAATACCACTGCATGATGGACAGCTGGGCAGAAAAAAGGAGCACCAGCTTGGGTAGTCTCACGGTGGCATGAGGCACCAGTGGAGTTGGCCAGGTCCAAAGGGCTATAGGGCCATTACATAGCCCAGGGGAAGCAGCAGAATAACTAGGGCTATTGAGCTGTATAGGCCAGGGAGATACTCAACAGCAGCATGGAACGTACAACTGCATTCTCTTGTAAGGTGAGAAGGGACATTGGTTCAGGTTCCCTCCCCCCAACGTATTCTTCAGAGCAGCTTTCCCCAAATAGGTGCCTTCCAGATACATTGGGTCACATATCACACTGTTCCTATCCAGCATTCCCAGAGACCACTGAACCTGTGGCCCAAGATTATTGGAAGGCACCAGAATTGAGAAGGCTGCTCCAGAGGTGTCCTCAAAAACAAATAAGATATTCTTCCATTGAGAATTTCAGCAATGGTAGACAAGCTTCCCCTCAACTATCAGCCGCTACCATCATCAAACTTCTTATATGGTGCTGTCACAGGGGAGTGTATTTTGTGTGTTATAGGGATCTGCTTTCAGTCTGTAGGGGGCAATGGCAAACCCAGTTTCATATGAACTGAGTGTATTTCTTAAAAACATGGTTGGAGTATGTGTGGCCCTCCAGATTTTGCTGGACTGCAACTATCTTCAGTCCTAATCGGACAGTCAGTGGTTGGGTGTGATGCAATCTGCAGTCCATCTGATGGGGCCCAGGTTCCCCCATCCTGTTGCTAAAGTATGTTCTAGAGTTCTCAGCAGAACTCATGGGCCAAGATCCTACATCAGCTCAAAGTATCATAAATATGTTACACCTGCATTACATAGCCGTCACACTGAATAGCAGCATAGCACAACATATATGGACAAATGATCAATGCACATAGCTGATACCCCTTTGTACTACAGCAATGGGCATTTACATGCTATTCTGTGAACGCATATGTACTACCTCATGTGCAATGGTTTCACAAGCTGGATAAAACCATTGCACATTGCCCATAAAATTCACTTCACTCATGTAGCACAACTTTAGCCTCCATAACAGGATGCTGCTCATAGGGTACCTGAGTAGTTATCGAGGAGTTCCACTCAGGATATGATTCAAAGTGGAAAAAGTTTATTTATTTGTTGCATTTATTCCTCTAAGTCTAGAGCAGTGTTTTCCAAACTTTGGACCTCCAGGTGTTTTGGACTTCCGCTCCCAGAAGCCCTAGCCAGTTTGGCAAACAACCAGGGGTTCTGGGAGCTGAAGTCCAAAACATCTGGAGGAAGGTGTTCAGATTGCATCCACAGTTCCTGTCCCAGCAAAGTTATTTTTGCAACATGTCTGTCAGGTAGGGTTGGTTATGAAAATGTGATCACTGTACTGTCACTCAGTGTGTTTCCTGCCTGAGTAAGGATTCAAACCAATGTTTCCCCCATTCTTAGCTCAACATCTTAATCCACCACACTAGCAATCAGTGGGTGCTTTGAACAGAGGGCCATGGACCACTTGTTTCAACCACGAATGTGAGGGAAACCCTTTTCACATAGATTTGGCAGATCACAAGAATTCCTCGTGTATGCCATGCAATCCTTGCATGTTGCAGAGAATTCTGGGCATGAATTAGGTGCCAAATCCCAAATGCCTGTTTGGTCTTATCTCTACCTTGTGGAAACTGAAAGCTAACCCTAGAACACACTCGTTACTCCTCCACTGCACAACATACACCATGGAGCAGGGGCCGGCAACCTATGGCCCATGGGCTGGATCCGGCCTGGCAAGGCCTCAGGACCGGCCCCAGCCCGGTCCTGCCGCCGATTGCTGCCCCCGCCGCAGCTTGTGTGCTTCTCTGGGCGCCCGCGGGGGCCTCGCTGCCATCCTACTCCTCCACTGCGCATGGCTGCGTGGAGGAGGCGGAGGAAGAGGAGGGCAGCGAGGTCTGGGGCAGAGGAGGTGAAGGTGGAGACGGCGCCTCCTGCATGCGGCTGTGCCACCTTCCCCGCCTCCCCGCGGCCTCCAGCTTTCCTCTCGGCCTCTGTGGAAGGCAGCCTCCGCGGAGGCCGAGAAGGAGCGCGCGGGGCCAGGAAAGAGGGGAGGCCTCCAGTGCTGGCGCCCCCTCGCCGGCTCTTTCCCGGCCTCTGACAGGGCCTGGGCCCCTCAGGGGCTGGAAAAGAGGGGGAGGCCTCCAGCGTAGCGCCCCCCGCTGGCTCTTTCCCGGCCTCTGACGGGACCTGGGGCCCCATAAGGGGCCGGGAAAGAGGGGGAGGGCTCCAGCGCTGGCGGCCCCTACCGGCTTTTTTGCCGGCCTCTGACGGGGCCTGGGGCCCCGTCAGGGGCCGGCAAAGAGGGGGAGGCCTCCAGAGGGTGGAAGCTCCGCCCCTGACGTGTGGCACCACCCCCGGAGGGTGGAAGCTCCACCCCTGGCTTTGGCCCCCCAGTTATCTGAGGGACAGCAACCCGGCCCCCGGCTCAAGAAGGTTGCCTACCCCTGCCATGGAGTAACAGCAAACAAGCCACTTTTCAGGCAACTGATCTGCCATTGCTGTAGTTCTCATTGGTGGGATATCTAACCCCCCAAATTATTCCTAAATGCCAGGTTTCTTAGGAAAACATTTGTAAAATTATTGTGCCAGAAGTTCTGTAATTCAGGAAAGGTAGGAGAGCACAGAAAGAGTGTCCACCACCACTGCAGTTTTGTGAGGCAGCTGTGGCTAGCAGCAACAGAATGGAAGATTCTGTTGCACGAGACCACGGAGAGTGGCACTGAGTAGTGGGAATAAGGAGAGAGAAAGAAGAGACTGTGAAAGATACTATTGCATAGTGTGGATGTGAGGCGTTGGGTGGGTAGAGCAAAATGGAAGCTACCATTGCATAGTGTGAATGGGAGTGGGGCTGAAAGTCATACTGCATAGGTCCAGATGGGGGTGGACAGTGCCATTGCCCCAGGCACTGAGTAGTTCCCAATTGTGGCTGCTGAGAGTCTAGCTCCGTCTTTTCACCTCCATGCTCTTCCGTCTCCCTGGGTCACCCTTTTGCTCTTCCTCCTCCCCTTGACCCATGCAGACGCCCCACAGAGCGCGAGACAGGCGCTCCTTACTGGGTACAAGCCAGGGACCAGGGACCAGGTCTGACCGTAGTTTCCGGCTTGGCCTGGGAGAGAGAAGCTTGCTGCTCTCATCCCCGCCCTCTGAGTTCTTCCCTGGCTCCCGCTGCCTGCAGCCCCTTTCCCTGTCTTCTTCTTCCTCACCCTGAACCTTGGTGGATCCATGGTGTGGCCGGCTAAACGGGCGTGCTTTGGGAAGCTGCTGCCTGCTGCTGGGTGATGCCTCCCGGCCACCTCCATCACAGGGGTTCTGCCCCTGGTTTTGGGGTCCCCCGGTTGGATTTGATCTCCGGTGCCGTTGTCTGACTTTGTCCTCAGCCTCTGGCACCTGCAGTAACCTGGCAGGGCTCTGGTTGTACTCGCGATCTAGGAAAAAGGTGGGGCAGGAGGGTGGTAGAAGAAGAGAGATCAGGTTCAGGAGGAGAGGGCAGGAAGTTACTGGTTTGAGAACAGAAAACACTCTCAGTCCTAAACTACATCTTGACTCTAGGCAGAGTTGCCAAATTAAGATTTCCAAAATGCTGGCACTGTGGGCAAGGCCAGGTAGATGGAACCAGAGCAAGGTGGAGCCAGAATTCACTCTGGAGGTCACTGGCTTCTCAGTTACACAGTTACTTTGAGGAGCACAGCTTTATTGGTCAAACAGGCAAGATTAGGCACCCTACCTGTCTCCAGGGCCTATTCCTTCCTGGAAATCCACATCCCACAGGACATGGCTATATGATCCCTTGTCCCTGAATCCTGAGGGAATTATATATCCCTCCAAAAACTGTTGGGACCCAGCAACTTTAGCCAGCCAATAAGGAATGCTGGAACTTGCAGAAGGACTGCATGACTCCCCACCTTGTCTTAAGGAGATCTTCTGTTTCTTGGGACACCCCCAGGTGCCTAGGGATGGACAAAGAATGACCCTCCACATGTTGTGGGACCACATCTCCAATGAGCCATGCCAGTATAGGGAGATGCAAAATGTGGAAAACCAACACTTTGCTCTAGGAAGCACTGCCACCTAATTCTCTTATGATACCAGCTCTAGATTCTGGAATGTTTCCCACTAAAAAGGCAGCACTAAACTTAAAGATCTTCAACTGCCATGGCATCCCTCCCAAGAATACTAAACTCTATTGGGGGTGGAGGAAAACATTGTTCCCAAGCTTTCTTTCTGCCCTTGAATTTTCCAAAGGGCTTTGAAACAAGGGCCTTTCCAAACTTTCCTTCTGCCTTGATAAGCTAATATAAGGCAGCTTCCAAACAAGCAACCTGTTTGGATTATGTTTGTCCTAGCTGGTTTTTGGGGGAGACAGTTGTGGTGCAGGATAGGTTTCTAGAGGTTGGAGATGCTAGATGGGAAAGTTTTAGTGGATATAGGGAGAGGAAGGGTATTGGGAAAAATCCGGTGCTACAAGACATGGGTCCATAATGTTTCACAATGTGCTAACAGGTGGAAGAAGGAATCCAAATATACCAGTGAGAAATGGAGAACAAGGAGGATAATTGGAGGTGATGATAGCTATGGGAAGGGCACAAAAACATCACAGTTCTGCACCATGAAAATCAAATTCTGAATTATGCAAAGTTGTATATTTAAACTGCATAATTCATTCTGTTTCTCCTAGTCAATGACTCAAGCAGGACAATGAAATATCACCCTCTTTCCTCAGGACATTCTGTCCTCTGCCTTGTAAGATTTTATCAGGCATTGCTAAATCCTATTTACAAAACCCCAAAGGCTAGAAACTTTAAAAAAGAAAGAAAAAGAGAAAGAGAAAAGGCTTGTTTTAAAGACTATACAAAGAGGACCAAGAATAGGTCCTTCAGCTATTTGAAATGATGATGGGAAGCCACCCAGCATTGTGGCTTTTGCTACAAATATGTAAAACTGGACATTTCAGAGCTTGGGCCTGGAAAAATAAAGTCTGTTTGGAATAAGCACAATGAGGAAGGGCTACAGGGTAGATCCCATAGATATACAGGCAGCCCTCCACATTTGTGGTTTTGACTTTTGAGGATCTGAATATTTGCAGATTTGATTACTAGGTTTTCTCTAGGAATCTTTAGGTTCTCCAGTACAACTCTGCTGGAAATTGGCAATAGAGAGGACCTAGAGAAAACTAGAGAAAATACTTCTCTAGCCATCTATAGGTTCTCCAGTGTGGTTCTATGGTCAACTTCTGGCAGATGTTGATCACAGTTGTACTGGAGGACCTAGAGATTCCTAGAGAGGTGTTCTCCCAGGTTAAAAAAATAGTGTTTCTTTTATTTGCGGTTTTTCCACATTCATGGGGATCTTGTGTCCCTAACCTCAGCAAACGTGGAGGGCCCATAGTATATATTTTTAATCGTCTTTCTCCAGACTGAGATTCTGATGGGGCTGAATTAGGCAGCTAATTCCAAACCCTGGCCTTTTTCCTGTGCACATGCAAAACTGCAGACTACACACAGCCTTGGCTATGGGGAGAAGGTTCGTTGGGATGGTGGTGGGGAAAGAGAGCAGGGTGGGAGACTATGGAAAGGTATTCAGTGTTTGGAAGGGGTGATCAAGGAAGAGAGTGGTGGCTCCAGCAGGATCATCTCCCCCTAGAGAATAAGGCGGGAGGTCTCCCCTACCACCTGTGACAGATTTTGGACAATGTTATCCTGGGACAATAAGGGAGGGAGGTGGATTGGATAGCATGGTTTTGTTGGTTTCCAGGGGGTCTGGGCACCCACCATTTATGTTCGACCCGTCCCACGAGGCAGAAGCAGGGCTCCCCCCCGGGGGGAGTTGGTCACGCAGAGAGCCAGACTGGCCAGCGGCTGCCCTGTGGGGCGGAGACAGATGGAGACTTGGGGGATAGGAAGTGAGAGGGGAGTTACAAAGCCGGCACAGACCAGGAGGGGTAGAGGATGAAGCCATCACAGATCAGAAAGGGAAAGCAGACCAGAAAGGTTAAGACAAAGTTGGCACAGATTGGGGGTAGGGGTGGATCAGACAGCACCACAGATGGTTTGGAGTGGTGTATGCAGGATCAGACAGATGAAAGACAACAGGGAAGGAAAGAAAAGAAAAGAGGAGAGAGGGATGAATATTGAAGACTGAGAAGCTGCCTCTCTGCAGGGACTCTCCAAGATGAAGTGGCAATAGAGTAAACATTCTCCCACCATGGATTATCTCACCCCTTTTGCAACAATGAGAGACTCATGAGGGATTGCCTCCTGTCCCTGTGCGGAAACCGTTCCTTCGAGAAAAACAGTTGCTTAAATGCAACTCTGAAGTAAAAAAAATGTCTGCAAGGATCTCCAGAGATCTCACTGTGGGCCATCCCATCCAAACCAGGATGCCTTTTATATGACTTGGATAAACAGCAGGGTGAGCTTGAGTCTTTCTTTTACTTCTACTGTGGAGAATGAGAGGAAAGGGCCAGGAGAGAAGAAGAGACACAAACCTACCATAGTCAGGAACAAATCCGTTGCCCCTCTTCAGCACCAGGCGTATCCGGCTGCCCCCATTGCGGATGTGCTCCACAGCTTGCGCGTGTGTCATTCCTGCTGTAGGCTCCCCATTGATCTCTACCAGCTGGTCACTCACCTGCCATGCAGTAAGTATAAAGCCATTGTGAACATAAATTTTGTGTATTGGGGGTGAGGGGGCTTTCTCAAGCTCACTCCACGCCCTTTCAAGTTAATATCTAGGGACAAAAAGCTTTGCATTTATACTTAGGAGATTATCGCATTGACAAATAACCTGACTGCTCCCTAATGGGATGCAATCAAGTTATGGGATGCAGGCGGATATTATCACATGTAATTCGCCGCCACTGCTGCCGGGTAGCTACATATTGGCTGCATCCTGGGTCCCAGCCGTGCTTTGGAGGCCAGTTTTCAAAGTCAGAAAGCTCCTGGCTTTGAAAAGCAGCCTCCAAAAGCGGCGGCGGTGGCAAATTATATGCAATAGCACCCACCTGCATCCCGCAACACGGCTGCATCCCATTAGGGAGTAGTCGGGCTATCTGTCAATGCGATAATCTCCATACAGTCAGCTCTCCATATCCATGGATTTTTTAATCCATGGATTCAACCATCCACGGCTTGAAAATATTTAAAAAATATATAAATTCCAATAAGCAAATCTTGATTTTGCCACTTGATATAAGGGACACCATTTTACTATGTCACTGTATATCAGGGAACACAGTCACAGATTTGGTATCTATAGGGGGTCCATAGAACCAAACTCCAGCAGATAACAAGGATCCACTGTATATAGAAGCAAAATTCTTAGGATTTTAGTTTTTATACTGGGAACAAGACTGTGTGAAACCTTTGTCCCTCCAGATGTTTTGGATACAATTTGGATATAATTCCCATAATTCAGCAGTACTCAATCTTTTTAACTTTATGACGGCACAAAAAAGGAGTCAGCTAGAGTGGCTCCTTTTTGAGTGCACATCTGTGCCGCCAAATGTGGATGCTGCAGCACAGTTGTGCAGCAAAGAGGGATGGTGTTTTGCTGCCCATGTGTACTGGGCCTAACTCAACAAATATATAAATCTTACATGAAAATCTTAGGAAACAGGAAGAAGAGGGATCAGAGCCTTCGAGTCTTACACCCCCCCTTGAGCAACTTTTGTCTTCCCTTCTTGGGGTCCCACACACCATTTGAGAACCACCGCCATAATCTCTTCACATTGGCCATACTGGTTGGGTTTTCTGGGAGCTGAAGTCCAAAACAAGGATTCGTTACCCCCTGTGTATGGCCTGGTGTCTATTCAAGGGCACACGAAATAAAGTATTTAGCATTCCTGTAGCACTTTCAGTGTTCAAAATGCTTCATGTCATCTAGGCTCAATATGGCATACCAACCCTACCTGACATGAAGCATTTGGAACATATGGGTTGAAAAATATTGGCTTGCTTGAAAGTACTTAAAAAGTTCCCAAATGAGGCAACATTTGAGATGGATACTTCCTGGAGATCATATTCTTTAGGTCACATTCTCTCACATTCACCTGCTCAGGTTTTAAGAGCTTCAGGGGAGGCCCTTCTTTTGATCTTGATACTGTTTGAAAAAGGATGGGTAGTACTTTCTAAATTAAAAAAAATTACTAGATATTTAAAGGTATTTGAAAAAGTTGAAAGAAAAATGTATGTATTTTTAATGTACTGTAATTTTATTTTTATGTATTATTATTGTTGTTGTTGTTGTTGTTGTTGTTGTAACACAGTTTAATCTCCAGCTTTGCTTATGCAAAGATTGTATTGTTTATCTGATCTTCTGCTCTGTGTCATTTCAGGAGCCTAAGTGTTTTGCCCCAGACCACAGACAGATCTCTAAACTGCCGCCAGCCTTGTGTTTTCCGAAACGAAGGCCCACCGTTTCTTCTGTTTCCCAGTATTCATGGCTAGCTGTTGATAGCTGCATCCCTACCAATAACTGATTCAGTATGCAATCTCAGTTTTGGGAGATTTGGGGATCATAGCCATATTTTTTGACTTCCTTGCTTCTCCCCATCACTCAAACCCCCCCTTTTAATATCAGTCCTAGCCTGATGAAGAGTTCTGAGTAACTTGAAAGCTTGCACACTTTCCCAGAATTTTAGATGGCTCTAATAAAGCTACTGCATGTCTGTCGGTTTCGTTTTTGTTTTATTTTCATGGCTGAACAAAGCTATCTTTGTTTTAGATCAAAAACAACCCTGTCTGCTTCAAGAACCTGTGACCTTCCAGAAAGCTGAGGGGAAAGATACAACTTTTTTTTTTGGTTAAGAACAACTTCTCTCTTTGGTCTAATCCGCACAGTAGAAATAATGTTGTTGGACGCTACTTTAACTGCCATGTCTCCATCCTATCATATTCTAGGATTTGTAGTTTGTTGTGGCATTAGAACACTCTGACTTGTTATTGTTGTTGCTGTGTGCCTTTAAGTCATTTCCAATCTATGGCGGCCCTAAGGCGAACCTATCATGGGGCTTTCTTGTAAGTTTCTTCAGAGGGGCTTTGCAATTGTCATTCTCTGAGGCTGAGGGTTTGTGACTTGCCCATGGTCACCCAGTGGGTTTCACGGCTGAGCCAGTATTCAAATCCTGGCTTCCAGTCATAGTTCAACACTCAAACCATCATGCCACACTGGCACTCAGTTATCTGACAGAGAAGGCTAAATATCCCACAAAACTACCAATCCCAGGATTCCATAGCATTATCCATGGCAGTTAAAGTAATGTCAAACTGCATTATTTTTTCAGTGCAGATTAGACCACCGCCTGGAAAGAAAACTCTGGGTTTACAGCTGCTAACAAGAGTTCCCATCTTTGCTGCTATCTTTTGTTTTGGGAGAACTAGGGAACGTGGTGCTGTGTGGTCACAACTATACTATAGACTTAGTTTTCTCCATTGTTTTCTCATTACTACTTTGAGAAAGAAAATGGGGTGGGGAATATAACAAAACTGGATGTTAGGCACCTGAGAATTATGTCTATGGTAGCAGGCAATGCTGGGGGGAAAGGAACAAAGCTTGAATGGAAAAATTTAACTGCTTAAGCCCTATCAATATATGTCCAAACTGAAGAGGGAGGAATTACCAACAGGCTAAAATTACCCAATATACTCTCCCATCAAATGCCAGCTATATGACAATAACATGTTCAGGTTTGGAGTAGATAGCCAGACATGAACCTGAGTCTTCTAGCACAGGGGTAGAGGGAGTGTGTGGTTTTCCAGAGGCTGTTGGACTGAAGCTCTCATACTCTCTTACCTCCTGGTCAAAGCTGATAGAAGCTTCAATCCAATACTATTTGGAGGACCACATATTCTCCACTCCTACAGCATAGCAGAGGAAGTTTTCATTCAATGATAGGCAGGCTCACCTGCAAATAATCTCAGCAACACAGCACCAATACCAATGGAGCTCTCAGGCTCTTCCCTGGGAGTACCACATACCTGGATCTTGCCACACTGCTGGGCTGGTCCACCCTCCATGAGAGCCAAGACATAGATGTCCATGTTATATTCACTTCCACCTCTAAGACTGAAGCCAAAGCCATTGGGTCCTCGGAGCAGCTCCACTGAATATTGGCCAGTCTCCTGTGAAGCATAGAAAGACCACAAACCAAGGAATAAAGCTGGTCCAAAATGGAAAAAAAACAACCTAAAACCATAGCAATTACTTTTCTGGATCAAACTGTTTAGTATAGCAGTTTGTCTCCAAGTGTAGCAGCTGCTGGTGCTTCTAGCAGATCACATGCTGAGCTTGACGTGGTACCCTCCTGTATCTTCATTGCTCTCAGAAATACACTGCCTTGGATCATGGAGCATCTATTATCGTAGGTGATCGCTATCAACAGATAAATACTCTGTGACAGAGTCCCTTCCTAATCCATCTAAGAGGCTAGCTCACATCTTCATATGCCTTGCTTGATCATTCTTAGCTTAATGTGTGGAGTGACTCTGCTGAAAAGCGTTGGGCCTGAAATGATGTAAGATGACAAGAGGATTCTGTTTGAGGCAAGAGATCTGTGATGGTGCATTCATACATCAAAGTCCTCACTAGACGTTGCAGTCATGTGTAAACCAACCCTAAGGCATCAGCACCATATCCTGTTGGTCTGAAACTGAACCTGAATTACAGTGAGATCACTGTGAACCAAACCTTGTCTAAACCGGAATTTAACATCTCTGACTCCATATTTCAAAACCGAACCAGTTTACTGCTTTGCCACAAACTGAGATGCACAAAACTCTCTTCAATCACAAAGGAGAAGTGGTTCTCAGCAGAAGCAGAACTTGAAAAATTACTTTAAAAAAGGCATTATTACTGTTACCTGTTATTGAAGGCTAACTCAATCTGCCCCTCCAATGCTCATTATGTTGCTCCTTATTTTTCCCTTAGTACTTTTCAGTTACTTGGCGGCGGGGGAGGGGGGGGCAGGGATAATAATAAGAAAGTAAGAAAATGGCCTACAAGTTTTTAGGAGAAGGAATCCCCTTAAAATGCCCTCCCAACGCATATGAGAAAAATAACAATTAAAAAATAGAGGGAAGTGATTCTATACTGATTTTAGCCGTTGTAACCTCTCTTTTCTTTTCCTTTCTTTTTTACCAAAAGGAGCACCATTATTCCCTCATACCCCTCCGCCCAAAATAACTGTTACAGGTAGCATTGTTCCTTGTGAAATGCTACTTCACAGGAAGCTGCTGACACCAAGAGACAGATTCTGGGCTATGATCCCAAATCAGGGGGCAGGCATTTCTTGCAATTTTTATGAAAATCAGAAATAGACTCCAGGGCAAGAGCTGTGAAAGAGGTTTTAGAGCTGACCACAGTTTATACCTGACCAGAAGCACTTTATTTTTCTATGTATACATATTTGAATTCCTAGTCCACTTTGTCACTAGGATTAAATTACAGTTTTTAAATCCTGTGTATACAATATACTGTAAGATTAGGTGAAATTGAAATGGGTGCTCAGACTAGTTTGAAGTATAATTCTAGCCATTAAAAAGCAGTTTAATAACAGTGCAAATGAATCAGAGTGTATGGTTTAGAGGAAGGAAGAGAGCTCTGCAGGGATGAGTCAGCCACTAAATTATCCAAACTTATTCTCATTACTACTGCCATATCATCTTTGTCATTGTCATCATCTCTTTTTCTTCTATTACCATCATAACCACAGTGCTACCTTATGGTCCCATCCTCCCCTTTTGGAAGCATAGGTAGACACTGGCTTGCCCACAATTCATCTCCAAATTGACGTCTCTCCCCTGGTCTACTAAACTTGAAACTTATTGAGCTCTCTGAGCAGATAGGATGTTTGCTTTAAACATTTGTCCTTTGTTGGTGCAAGCCAACAACAGAAGAGCAGATAACAAGATGGTGAATGTGGTACTTTTAGAGGAGAGAGAGAGAGACGGGGTAAGAAAAAGAGAAAGTGAATAGAACAATTGGGTGTCTAGCAGGTCTTGGGCTCAAAGAGGAAAGAGCAACTCCTCAGGGACATGGTAGAAAGCAAGTACAGATTGGAGTCTCCTTTATCTGCAATTCCGCAAATCAAAATATTCCAAAATCCAAAACTGTCCATGTGGGTGGCTGAGATAATGACACCTTTACTTTCTGGTGGTTCAATGTACACAAATTTTGTATCATGCACAAACTTATTTTAAAAATTGTGTTTAAAATTACCCTCAGGCTATGTGTATATTATTGTCGTGGTGTGCCTTCAAGTCATTATGCCAACCCTGAGGCAACCCTATCATGGGGTTTTCTTGGTAAGATACAAAACATATATGTATACAAAATATGTATATGTGTGTGTGTGTGTGTGTGTGTGTGTGTATACAAAGCATAAATGATTTTCATATATAGATTTGGATCACAGCTCCAAGGTCTCTCATTATTCATACGAAAATATTCCAAAATCTTAAAAACATCAAAATCCGAAACACTTCTGGTGCCAAACGTTTCAGATATGGGAGACTTGACTTGTAAATTGCTGGCCTTTTCCTAGCTCAACCTATTCTCCTTCTCCCCCATCTCTTAACATCATCTTGGGCCTCTCTTCCTCCTTCCTAACTAGACCTGGCACCCAATGTGTCTCTTCCCCATCCAGAGTCCCCACAACTGTCCAGTCCTGGACCTCCAATACCTGGGGCTGAGGGAGGCGGTAGGTGGGGCTCCGGGGACATTCACCCACATCAATATCAGCGGTGTTCAAATCGCTGGAAATTCCTGGAAGCAAATGGGGAGAGTCAGCCTGAGGAAGAGATCCTCTCCGCTGCCCCACCTTTTCTTTCTTTCTTTCTTTCTTTCTTTCTTTCTTTCTTTGACTCCAATCCCCAATGCCTCCCCTTCCTCCTCCCTCAGGCCTCTGGCTTCAAACTTTCCTGCCCAGTTCCCTATGATCCCACCTCCCCCAGGCTCCTTTGCACTCACAAAACTGTTTTTTTAGGGATAATTTATTGATGGGTTGATATTTAACAATCTAAAATATTGCGCAATCAAAATCAAAATGATATACATTCAGAAAATATATCCAGAAAAGAAACAGAAAAATATATACTGTATAACTAAAACACAGTAGGGTCCTGACTCTCCCCCCGCCCAATCTTAACTGTAATGAAAAGGGGAAAAAAGATAGAAAGAAAATATGATATTCCATCATTACAGAGCCAACTAAACAATCCTACTAGAATTACTGATAACCATAACCACAGATTATTACATTGTCAGATTTCTTATTGCTCAAAAGGTCCATAAATGGTTTCGAATGCACCCACAACTCTTATGCCACTGCCTTTCCCTTTCACCAAAGCCCCCCTTCCCCACAATCACTCACCTCCATCCTTGCGATTCCGGATTCTCATTCGCACTCGGCTCCCTGCCTGACGAAAGACGCCTCCAACATCGCTATGGGACAGCCGTGCCAAAAGCCCACTGTCTTCCTGATGAGAGGGGCCTTCCTCCTGATGGGGCAACAGGGAGCTGGCTGGGAGGAGAGTGCAGATGGGTCAACAGGAATGCCCCACTCTCTTCAGATTCCAACATTTAGAACAGCTGTCAACCATAAGGACTCATCCATCTGCCTAGTGGCAGAGGCCCAACTGTCTATAACTTCTTTGCCCAAACATACATCTGGGGACACATTTCTTAATATTTTTTACCATGTATCTTCATGACAGTAGTGTTGTTGGTGTGATTCTCTGTGTTCCAGGTTACAATGAAGCACAGGGTTTTGATACACCAGTTGAGAATCAGTGGCTTTTAGAAAAAGGGCAGCTTCTTTCACCCAGTAACAAGAAGTAACAGGAACACCCAGTAACCCAGTGGTCCCCAAACCCGTAATATCACATCATTCAAGATGGCTGGACTGGCAGGCTGTGTGTAGATGGTATATATGAAACATAAACAAATTTCATATTTGGACTGGGGTTCCATCTTCAAAATATATATTTGCAAACGTTCCAAAATCCAACAAATAAATAAATAAATAAAATCTGAAATCCTAAACACTTCTGGTCCCAAGCATTTTGGATAAAGGGAGATTCAATCCATATCCAAATCATTCTTCATTTATCTCATGTTCACCTTTGCTGGAAGAAAACTATGGATGAAAACTTGCTCATGGACACAGGAGATGAGCTGAATTTGGACTTGTCAGGTCAGGTCCTTGTCTACTTTTCCTTGGAGCTCTCCTCAGCAAGGTCCACACTACCATTAAGCAGAACCAGGCAATTGTCTTAGGTGCAGAAGGAAACACGGCCAACCCTTCAACTATTCCTCTCGACCGCCCCCCACTATCCATCTCCACCTCTAAACAAAGCTGCTACTCTCTGGTGTGGTGGAAGACCCTACCAATCCTCATGTTATGTCACTGTTGATCTAAGATACAGTTAACTGCCAGTTCTGTTGGGTTCTCTACATGAACTGGGAAGGGAGCAATGTTTTGTCTCTTGCCTCAGCAATAAAAATGTCTTAGGCTGACTCTGCTTCATGCAGCCCAAGACTAACTCCATAACTTGTTTCCAGCCTTGCTAGGGCTGCTTCCTCTATGTTGCCAATATGCTCCTGGTCAGAACAGGGTTCAATATTTCTCCTCACTGAAGGTTGCTGAGCCCAAGGCATTTTGGTGGAAGAAGTAGAAAATGCAAATATGCAGTCCTCCCCACATGGTAACACTAGTCACAGAAAGAAATAAGGCCAAAATTACGCTGGCATTTTCAAGTGCTTTAACCATCACTCCCCCACATCCGTTAATGTGCATTACCAAAGTTCACAGATTCTGCTTTCCTTGCATTAAATATCACCACAACTAGGGTTGCCATTCCTGGGGACCTCCAAAACGGGGAAAATGTAGGACAAGGTTTTAAAATGTAGGACTTTTGTTTTGTTTTGTTTCCTGGCCAGGAAATTAAAAAAAAAA
>NC_056523.1:188019128-188069194 GCF_019175285.1 Sceloporus undulatus | reverse complement strand
GTTCTCTATGAGAGGACTACGTAGCTCAGGATATCTTCCTATATGAGATGCCGCATAAACAGCACTCCTCATCACTCACCCAAACTAAGGGGCACAAGTAACCATAGCCAGACAAACCCTTTAGGTCAATGAGGTAGAAAAATCCCACTACAGCCTCTTCCCATTCCTGGCAGTAAAATAATAAATTGTATAAGAATGTGCTGTTCTTTCATGAAAATTACAAATATTGCTTCAGGTGGCTCCCTTTTCTATCTCCCAGGCTGATTAAAGTATTTGGCAGTACTTCATATCTGAGGCTTTTGCCGCCATAAAGATTTCTAGATATTAGAACCACACAGAAACAGATCCACAGATTCTAGTTATTTCAATCTGTGCAGATTACAGCACACTCTTGTTTTTGTTCTCTTTGTGTACTGTCAATTCATAGTAGATCTTTAGGAAATGAAAATGATTGTTTCAAATATTCTATAAAATTTAGACCTCAGTTTGAAAAAGGTAGAATCTTCTTCTTAGAACTGAAATAAATTTGCAACCCATTAATCTTCCTATGTGAATCTTTACAAATGGAAAAACAAATAGTCAGTGGGGTGGGGGGAATCCATACTTGGGCAAACCCAAAATGCCAAAGAAGTGTGCAAATGTATAAGACTCTAGAACTATTCACCATGCTAGGTGATACCAAAATGTTGGAGATTGGGAACAAACAAGAACATTCAAAACCCAGGCCAGATGCTGTGACCATGAGCTTCACAGTTAACCTCAGTTTCAAAATGAAAACTGCAGGGATAAAGGAAAAACACCATGAAAACAAAAAGACTGGCTGGAGCACAAAGGTCTCTCCATTACTTCGGAGAAAACACACCTGTTCCAGAATCAGCATAGAAAACCTGGATGTTTTGCCCAAGGCAATGGAGAGATCTCTCAGGCCCCATTCATACTGGGGTAAAAGACATGGAGGGAACTGTTGTAGCTAGGCTTTCTCTTTTCAGAGATGGTGCCCTGGCCACCCACCAGGGCATTACTAGGTGGCTGCGGGCTAAACCAGGTGACACCCTAAGGGGGTGACACCACTACTGTCCAAACATCTCCCTTTTGACAAAAACAGGCTTTGGCATTTGCGTGTTTCCTTTAAATAGATGAAGTGATGGTGTGAGTGGGGTGAGGCTCAGTGGGAGGAGAAAGGAGAGGCTCAATTTTTAAAAAATATATATATATTAAAAAATAGAGTAAAAAACCCTAAAAATTCTAGTTCTTTTTGAATTTTTTCTGAAAGCATCACATCTACAAAATTTTCACATTAAACATATGAAACTATGTACATGTAAATATATTTGGGCTGTGTGTATGATACTGTAATTTAAAGGTATTGCAATTTTAATTTTGGCAGTTGTTTATGTCATAACTATTACCATTAAATTCAGTGATATACTGTAATTACAGTTTAAGATTAACTTTAGTACAAAAGACATTACTAAGGATTCTGTGGGGCAGTACAGACTGCTGCAAAACGACGGTCTGCATTCGCCCGTTTAAACTCCGGAGGGACAGCGAAGCCCCCAAACCATGCGTCTTCCCTCCGGAGTAAAAAGAACCCGGTGTTTCCAGGTTCTTTTTGCGGTGTCGGAGTGATGCCACGAGTGTGCCACTGGTGCACTTGCGACATAAGTGATGTGCAGCGATGTGCAGTTGCCGTGTGTCACTTACGTAAAAATGGTGGCGTCCGTATGGATGGGATACCGCCATTACTCCGCTGCTGCACCATGCTAGGGTTGGGGACTGTGCGGTTGGTGTGCGGTCCCTAAACCTAGTATCAGCGCCAGCACAGTGCATTTGGCCCATCTGTTCTGGGCCTGTATGGTGTGGAATGGGAGGAGGTCAATGGGGAGGGTGACACCATGAGCTACCATAGTAGGTGATGCCAACCCTAGTGACACCACTATGGCCACCCATCCTTTGTACAATTATGTATTTTAAGTGTAACTTGATATCCCTAAGTTAAGTATGTTGCCTGTTGACTTATGATGACCTCATTAATTTCATTTTTTTTTAATTTTTAGGCAAGCAATACTCAAGTGATGGTTTATAACTGCCTTCCCCTGAATATAGCCTGCACCATCTGATATTCATTCCCTGGTGCACTCACTTTTAAATACTTAGCCTTAGCCCTGTTTAGTTTCCAAGATCAGATGGCATCTGGTGGCTTTAGGGTGTTTACGCAGTTGAGAGCTGCATACCTACCAACAGTTTATTCAATCTGCATGCTCCATCTTAGTGTGTGTCTGTGTGTGTGTGTGTTGTGTGCCTTCAAGTAGTTTCCAACTTATGGCGATCCCAAGGTGAGCCTATCATAGGTTTTTCTTGGCAAGTTTCATCACAGGGGAATCACCATTCTTTGAGGCTGAGAGTGTGACTTTCCCAAGGTCATCCAGAAGCTTTCATGGCTGTGTGGGGATTCGAACCCAAGCCTTCCAAGTCATAGTCCAACACTCAAAACACTACACCATGCCCAAATCTTAACTGCCCACAACATCTGCCCTACTGTTTCATACCAACTAGCCTGATGTAAAGTTCTGGAGAATGCAAAAGCTTGCACACTTTTGTGGCATTTTGATTGGGTCCTAACACAGGCTTTGCCCACTTGTGATTTGGTTGTTTTTTTGGTGGGGAGGGTGTTACACATAACTCTATTTTATGTTGCTTTATTATACACACAGACTTTTCTTTCTTGGATCTGTGTTCTGCCACTCTTCACAGAATCTAAAGTGGTATGCAGCTCCCAGCCTCCCTTCCACAGACAAACCAGACCTTCTTTGGCATGGCTGCTGCTATATCATGCCTGTTCAGATCATTGCCTTCTGCCTAGACACACATTTGGTTTGATCTTCCACATCAGCACTAATCATCCAGTGATCTTTTCAGCAGCTGTCAGACTTGCAATACCAGTCAGTATTTGACAGCATCTGGCAGCTGACATACAGCTGGAGTCAGAGAGTTGGCAGTTTGTGAAAGGTGGCAATCTACATTTCACAGTGGACTGGATGTAATGCTAAGCCAGCTGCCACAAACTTTGTGCCATGTAGATGCTTTGGACTAATGTTTACATAGGGGGTTACAGACAGGCAGATAGGGACTGCCAGATGCCGCCCCTTTCTGTCCTGGGTGGAGATCGCAGCAGACAAACGCCACAGCCTCCGGGAGCCCTAAAAAAGAACCTGCTCCCAGCAGCGCGTGGTGCCATTGCCATGTTCACACACAATCATGATGTCCACGCGGTGTGGACGCCCAGCCCTAAGTAACCCGCATTTCAGCCCTAGGCCGAAGTGCTGGTCTCTACTGGGCCTTAGTCATAAAATAATTTTCACTATACCCAACCAGTAATGTTTTCTGGGATGATGAAGGTTGTAGTCCACCTGGAGGGAACTCCCAATTAGAGAAGTCTTTGTGAACCCACAGTTTGATGCCAGGATGGGCAGCTTCTCATTAACCTTCATTATTGGCTATGCTGGCTAAGGCTGATGGGAATTGCAGTTCAATAATATTAGAGGGCTATAAACTGTCCATCTCTGTTTGAGGCTGAATCTGCACTACTAAATCAATGCAGTTTGACACAGCTTCAATTGCCATGGTTGCCTCATATGGAATCTTGGGATTTGTAGTTTTGTGAGGCATGAGAGCTCTCTGGGTTCAGATGGGATGTTAAAGTACACAAATGGAAATGGAAGGCGCTTCTTATCTTCGCCTTGCATATTTGATGAAGGAGTTGAGAATGGGGCACAGGCATGCCTTTTAGGAAACAGCACTCATTTCTGTCACACTAAACCATTGTTTACCATTACTGTATGTCCAAATGCAAACAGCTGCTAAATCATGGTTTAGCATTATGTCCAACT
Source organism: Sceloporus undulatus (assembly GCF_019175285.1). Classification (NCBI taxonomy): domain Eukaryota; kingdom Metazoa; phylum Chordata; class Lepidosauria; order Squamata; family Phrynosomatidae; genus Sceloporus; species Sceloporus undulatus. The sequence goes on along the minus strand of NC_056523.1, from coordinate 188,065,304 downwards.
GCTGCTAATGTGCAGTGGCATACTAATGCCATCCCCCTGAATTGCTTAAAACACATAAAGACATTGAAATAGTTAGATTACAAGGCTCATGTAAAAATATTGGCTGTGAAATTCAAATATTGATTTGTTCAAACTTTGAAAGGAAACAAAATCTAACAGCAAAATATCAAAATTGATTTTTTAAAATCATTACTGTGGTAATTGCTGCTTGCCAAAGGCTATTTAGATCCACTTTCCCATTGCCCATCATGGTCCTTTCCACCATTGGTTACATTAATGTGTCCACTGCACTGCAAATACACAGTGTGTGGATTAGAATAAATGTGTGTGGTTAAAACAGAGGTAAACAAGTGCCTGGGAGCTCTTATGGGGCGAGAGTGCTCCAATGCATGTAAGTTGATGTTTCAAGGTGAGGGTGGGCCACATGCACCCCCTTCTAAGTGATTTTCAGCCCCCACTGGCCCCATCACTGCTGCTACTGCTGTAAAACCACCACCAAAATTGTTGGTGATACAAGAGACACCAACAGAACCATGCTACTGAAATTCAGTGATCACACACATACCACCACAGTATTCTTTCCATTTCACTACCCCTCTGGAAGGGAAGAAATTTCTCTGCCCTATGGACTGCCAGGGCTCCGTGGTGCAGGGCAGAGCAATTGTACCCTCCTATACCATAGAGAACCACTGTAGTTGCTCCTGTATTTTGACAGCTACTACAGCAATAGCGGGAAACTCACCCAATCTCACCAATGATGAGAACAACTTCACTGGCAGTTGTGAATTTGGAGAGAGAGGTGTCTCACAGCTGGTATTATTAAGTGATCATCACTCACTACCATCATCCTGTGCTTGTAGCCATTTTGTGAACCTAGCACATTAGTTAAACTGCATGCAATTATTTGTTTGAATTGTTTTATTTATCTGTGGTGCTTTCTGTGCAGACCCCAAGCAATGACCTGAGCTGCTCAATTCCTTCTTCTTGTGTGCTGCTGTAGTAGCTGTCAAAATACAGAAGCAACTACAGTGGTTGTTGGACACAGCCACAAAGTCAAAATAGACAACAGCCTCATATCACCTGCCAAGATTTCAGGGGACCTGTTTTAGCTAACTGCATGACTTGGGGACTGAGAGAGCCACCGACTATGTATCTGGAGGAGGTGCAGAAAAGTATATTAGCAGCTCACTGGCTGGCATTTGCTGCATCTTAGAAAACATGACTCACTACAAGTACAGCTGTAAATGGGAGGATGTAGAAGAAATGACAGATGTCTAGAGATTGCTGTGTGGTTTTTAAATTTCTGTTAGTTGGTATCAAGATGCTCAAATGTAAAATCAAAATAAGAAAATAATATCCTAATCAATACTTGGTCACTAATGTGATATTATTATGGAGCAAGTTATTCAGTAAGTAAGTTATGGTAAAATAGAGTGGGGCAGAAGAGGGTGGGGAAGAATTACAAAAGCATTTTGACTTTTCTAGGGCTGGTCTTGCTTGTCTATCAGCTTTTGTCACTTACCTTTCCTCTCTACCAGAAGGATCACATCACCCGTTCGTGTGTGCTCTTGCAAAACATTCTCCACTTCTCTGGGACTCAAGTCTCGAACATCAGCCCCATTGACCTTGGCAATAATATCCCCTTCCTCCAGCAAAGGGCAACGCTGCCGGTCCCAGATCTTCACAACCCGAGTCCCTGGCCGGCCCCCGCTGAGTGATCCCACTCCAAACCATGGCCCGGAGGGGCTGCGGGGCAAGGGCACTGGGGTGAGGTGGCTGCAAGGTGGCCCCCGATGGAGGTGCCGCTCGGTATGTTCCTCTTCGTCCCCCAGGCAGGCTTTGGTGCAACAGCGGACACTGAGTCCGCGAGTCCTGCGGGATGGGGGCGGTCCAGCTTCTTGCCCACAGGCTGGTCCTCTGGGGATAGTGGGGCTTGGGGGCACAGCTCCATACGTTGATGGAGGGTGTCGGGGCAAGAGAGGCTCCCCATCGGAAAGGCAGGAGCAAGGTGATTGACGATGGGTGTATTGGAGGATGCAGTTCCCGTCCACCACAACTACAACATTCACTGCAAGGTGGAAGGAAAATAGAGAGAGCTATCTTTGTCCATGAATGACAGGCAGCAAGTCAGTACCCTTTAGAGCCAAGAGGATTTTTTTGCCATAAAAATCTCTTCCAAATTGGTATGTCAAATATTCTCCAGATAAAATCATTTGTCAAATATTTGCCCAATATTTGATACAGTATCTGCATTAGGCTTCCTAAGATATTTGACAGGTGACATGTAATGGATTTAATAACTGACATGCAGCCATATATTTTTAGTATTTAATAGTATTTAATAGCTCATAAGCAATGGGATTTAGTATCTGATGGTTAGCAAGCAATAGGATTTAGTATCTGACTATATTTGATAAGTGACATGTAATGGCATTTAGTACTGAAGAGCATTTGATGGATGGTATGTTATGGTGTTTAGTGTTTGATAGCTGACAGATTATAAGACTTTTTTATTTGTTTAGTTTATATTATTGATGTATGCCATGAGAGGCTTCAGTAGCTATATGAGACTGGTTTAAGTGGGCTATAGATATATGTAAACAAACAAACAAATGCCTGCCAAAAGCACCCAAAAGATGCCAGCACATCTAAACCATTTCAATCGAGGCAAAATGTCACATTCAAAATGCACACTTGAATGGTGAAATTGGAAATTTCATTGAATTTCAAATACCCATTTCAGCTCTAGCCAAGATGAGGCACTGCTATGGAATGCAAGGCCATAAACTGGTTATAAACTAGCCATTCATACATTTAGAAGGACTAATTTTCTGGAATCGTCTGCTTGGGGCAGTTGCAGGAGCCAAGATAACCATTGACTGCAAAACAGAATTGGATATATTGATAACAGGTATATTATGATTTTTAACAGTGCAACCCTATACATTTCTTCTACTCAGAAGTAAGTCTCATTGAGCTCAATAGGGCTTACTCCCAGAAAAATGGGTGTAGGATTGCTGACATATCTGGTATCCCAGTTGAGACCCTTTAGGTCTCGATGTATACGGACTTTTTCTCCTTCCTCAGGAGCACCAGAGACAATCGAAATTAGAGCTAGGATTACCTTCTCTCAAGGGTTATATCCCACAGATTGACTCTGGGTCTGTATGATGGAAGGGGGCAAGGCTGAAAGCAGCTGTGTGTGAGACCAGGGTACAAAGTGAGCCAGGTCACTTCTTGGGTGTATCCACACTGCAGAATTAAGGCAGTTTAACCCTACTTTAACTGGCATGACTCTATTTTGCAGAATCCTGGGATTTGTAGTTCGGTGGATATCTGTAGGATAGAATCATGGCAGTTAAACTGGTGTCAAACTGCTTTATTTCTGCAGTGCAGCTACACCCTTTGTCTCCCTTTCTGACACTACCTTCACTTCTCAACCCTCCTTTCCACACTTTCACAATCAAATTGTTCTTACAGAAGAACAGGTAAGAACTGGTATCTTGCACAGAGCTTTTGGAACTAGTCTGAGTGCCACATGAAATTAAACAGAAGGCCCAAAGTTACTCATTAAGTGTAATTTCCTCATTGAATACAGGTAGAGCATGGTTCTACCATGCCTGATTCACTGGGATATTTGAGATTGTGAAGGAAGTTAATCCTAACTAATGTAGACTACAAATCCTAGGATTTGTACAGTAGATGTTTTGATTTTTTAATAAATTAGGATTTTAAATAAATTGAGATGTTGTTGTTGTTGTTGTTGTTTGTCGGAGAAGAGATCCTAGATAGTTTTCCTTGATGAAAAAGACTGTCAGACTCTATTGCCCCAGAGGAAGGTTTACAACCAACATGTGGTTGTGCTTCTTATGATTTATGCATTTTTAATTCCGCAAGAACACACCTTCAAATTCAGTATCATCTTGAGGCTTCCTTGCCTCTCCACGCCTGTGTTTCAGGGGGAAAGTTTGCAAATCTGGCAGTAATAGTGGGGATGTACAGATATCACAGGTTGACAAGATGAAACTGCAACATTTGCATGAAACAAAACCTGTTGTATGTACAATATACTTATAATTTTAGCATTGTAGTGGGCAACTCAGGCCAAAGGGGGCAACAGTACATTTTGAAACACGCAGCAAAGTTAATGATTTTGAACATGAGCATAAAAATATTTTCCTAACCTGCCCACCCACATCAGGTCCAGTAAATCATACATAACCTCAAAATGGGGCAAGCTGAGGGGACAAAAGAACCAAATTTTCCTTCAGGTGATTTTTATTTCCTATGGGCAACTATTATTTACAAACCAGCTCTACCAGGAAAAAAAAGTTTTTTCCTACTAGTAAAGCAAAATAGTTGCATATGTTTGCATGATCCCATGCTGACAGAGAGTTAGAATAGACTGGGGTCCCTTCAAACTCTATGGTCCTAAGACAACCCCCACGAACAACTGGATGACTGGGGCACCAAAATACCCCCCCCCCCAAGTTTTCCATTCGTCCCCAGCACAGGCTTTCATACTGCCCTCTTCATTTGGTACTGCAGCCATATTCATTCTGGCCAAGAGGGAGGCCTAAAGAGCTTTTGGACTCTTCATCCCTTTTGCAATGCAGACACCGCAAGACAGTCCACATTGCAATGCCCTTTTTACAGCATTTCAGTTATTCACTGCCACATGCGATCTAGCTAAGAAAAAAAGAAGGGACAGTGAGCAGGGCCTAAAGAAAGAGTCCACTGGCAACTATTTGGGCCATGAAGAGTCCTCTGTCTTGGCTTGGATTCTGCAGTTCATCAAAGTCAATGTTGGTGTTCCTGTATCCTTTACTCAATTGAAGACAGAATACTATGCTAAAACATAACTGCCCTTTTACACTACACAGTTATAGTGCTATGATTCCACTTAAACTGCCATGTTCCATCCTATGGAATCCTAGGATTTGCAGTTTAGGAAGTGGTACTTAGAAAAGAGAGCTAGCATAGTTTAGTGGTTTGAGTACTGCTCTGGAGACCAGGGTTTGAAGCCTGGCTCAGCCACGAAAACCCACTGACTAACCATACTGTCTCAGCCTCAGAGGATGGCAATAGTAAACCTCCTCTGAAGAAACTTGCCAAGAAAACCCTATGATAGGTTTGCCTTAGGGTCGTCACAAGTTGGAAATGACTTGAAGGCACACAAGACACACAGATAGACTTAGAACATTCATGAGAGAATGTGTATATCTATGTGCCTTCAAGTCACAACCCCATTAATTTCATAGGGGTTTCTTGCTCAAGAAAGAATCAGAGGTAGTTTTGCCAGTTCCTTCCTCTGGAATATATTGCTCTGATATATATCTAGGCTATACTCTACAGCACTTGGCATTTGTTGGTGGTTTCCCACCCAAGTACACAACCAGGCTAGCCCTGTTTTGCTTCCAAGATTGGACAGGGTCTGGTGCAGTACTGAGTGCCTCTGACCAAACTACAAACCCCAGGATTCCACTTGATGCAGCCTCAGCAGTTGCAGTGTGAAATTGTGCAGTCTGAAAGAGCTCTGGGCTTGCACCCTGTCTCTCTCTTCAGAGATCCTATCCACATCCACAAAAACTACTCCTGTGCTCACCTCCTGCAGCTGGTGTGGTCTCTGTTGTGGGGATCCGGGCTTCACACGTCACCTGGGGGCTTTGCCGTGTACTGCAGCTTCAGGAAGAATAAGGAGACCTAAATGTTAGGTGGGAAGGATGATTCCTCCTTCCCTGCCTCCCTGCCTCCCTCCCTCTCCATTTCTGGTTCACAGCCCTCTCAGGTTAAGGAATGGCAGGCTGGACTGACCTGATGCCACAGGGTTCTATCCGTTCTGATCCCCAATCATGGACATGGGGGCCGGCACCCCCCATGATTGCCCCACAGTCAGCACAGCCAGGGATCTCACTTCGGGGGCCCAAACTTAGCCCCCCACAACCAACAGGGGGGCTTCGCAGGGCCCCCAGAGGTTGCCTCGCTTTGTCCTGCTGGGAGACACAAATGTTGAAATGACTCAAGTTCAAATATACTTAGTGGGAATACTGTATAAGTGGGCTGAACAAAGACATTTTGCAACCTGATGCAAAATATCAAATGGCACCCTCTTCATTCCCCCAAGTCAAGGTGCAGAAGAGGAATCACTATAAGCACAGTAATTTTGCCACCCAAGGCATAAAAACATCTTCCCCTTTTCCTAGCCATACAATAGTAATGAAAATGAATTACTGTAACCAACTAAATTTGCTGTGACCTTTTGTGGAGGCTCCAACCAACTCTTTGAAGTTGCGACTTCACTCTGTAGCTGCTAGTTAAGTAAGGAGAGTAGGAACCATGACAAACAGTTTCAAGGCCTAATTGAGAGAGTTAATATTGGTCAGGCTTCAAATGGCTTGAGTAAGGACATTTGTGGGAATGTTGTTTCCTCCATTAGGCTTACTTGTGCAATATGTGGTACTGTATGTTTATCAGATGCAACCCAGACACAGAAACAATGTGAGAGGGGGTCCCAGAGTCATTTCCATTTTTAGGGTACTTTGATGCATCATCCACTCCTACACTCCACATGTTTGGAACCTCTCTGAAAGGGTTTAGCGTATGTATCAACATACCCATGTACTGCTCCTCTGGTTTACATGTAACAGCCTTTCTGACATGTTCTCAATACAGCTGGCCCTCCATAACCATGGATTTCTTATCCATGGATTCCTTGTCCACAGATTCAACCATCCATGGCTTGAAAATACTCAAACAAACTATACATTCCAAAAAGCAAACCTTGATTTTACCATTGTATATAAGGAACACAATTTCACTGTGTGCCATTATATTTAATGGGACTTGAGCAACCACAGATTTTGGTATCCATGGGGGGTCCTGGAACCAAACCCCAGTGGATACCAACTGCACCCACTGTATATGGTAGTCAAGGTTAAATTCATTCCACAACCCTGGAATTGCTTTATATTCTTTCTTTGTGTGGAAACGGCGTGTGAAAACCAGGTAAGCAGCAAAAGCTTGCTACATCCTCTGAAAGGATGCTTTTGGCTTGATGAAGCACATATACTGGACTTGTAGGATTGTACCATACTGTATTAGCCCCTCAGTGCCCTAAAAACTTCTGCGAAAGTTCAGTTCTAGCTGCCTCCATTCTGAAGTGGTATTTCTTTAAGGTCCTTTAGGGTCCAGATGGGTCCAACAGCAAATCAAGCCTGAACTCTCATTAGATGCCAAGATGGCTAAGCTGAGACAGTTACTTTGGACACATTAAGATAAGACAGGACTTACTGGAAAAACAATAAGTCTTGGTAAGGGAAAAGGCAGTAGGAAAAGAGGAAGGCTGCATTCCAGATGAATAGACTCAATAAAAGAAACCATGGCTGCCCTGAATCTGCAAGACCTGGCCAGGGTTGTTGATGACGGGGTGACAAAATATCCATAGGGTCACCATTAGTCGAAGTCGACTTGATGGCAGTAAACAACAAACCCACAGACCACCAATGATATAGCTTCTGTCACTGCATACTGAAAGTTAGCATGTCAGGAGGGAGGAATTCTCGACCTACCCACCATTTCAATGAACCAGGTCTTTTTGTGCGTGCTAAAGGAACTGTAAAGGGGTTGAAACGGAAGGGTGTTCACAACTGTAAAAATGCATGTGGTATAGGAGAAAAATACATTATGCTTTTATGTAGTATAGTCTAAAAGCAGTATTTTCCATATGTGTTATAGTCAATTTCTGAAGTATCCCATAAATCTTAGGGAATCTAAGAAAGATGGAACAAATCTTTTCATAGATCACCTTTTGAAAGAGGTAATACATAGCATTGTTGGTCTCCTTGTGCACCTCTAAATCATTTTAGACTTATGACTCTAAGGTGATCTATCACAGGGTTTTCTTCAGAGGGAGTTTGCCATTGCCATCCTCTGAGGCTGAGAGATTGTGACTTGCCCAAGGTCACCCAGTGATCTCGTGTGATAGTCTAATGCTCATAGCACAATGGCTCTTGCATGGACTATAAATGAATTGATTAACCACAAAATATGTTGTTCAAAGGATGAATTCAGTAAGTGTTCTTCCACTGACAACACTACCCTACCTTACAAGGCTGTTGTAACAATTTCTGAGACCTTTTCAGTTCAACATTAGCAAAAGCTGGACTATTTAAATGTATCATTTTGCCCATGAGTTGCAAATTAGGATAGATCACTCCAGAGCATGCCTCATGAGGAGTTAAATGTAACAAGAAAGGCTGCATATGGAAAGCTTGTTAATAAATCCAGCACAATCTGTTCACATAAAAACAGATAAACCCTTTCCCCCTGCCCCATTTGGAACCAACTTTCTCCACTGATTCCTAGTCCTGTAAATCCTCTCTGGGTTTTCAACACCTAGTACTGCAGTACCAAGGCTGGGTGATTCTAAACTCTCTTTCCACAATGGCTACTACAAGAGTAAATTCAAACCAACAGTATGATTATAATTATATCTGATTTTGCCATGCATCTTTTTATTACATGAATTGCTATGTGTCTGATATGGTGTTTTATGGCCCAGTCACATAGCCTGGAGAAAGAGAGAGATGGTGTCTCCTGCATCTCCTGCAGGCCTTTGGATTTCATTCTCTTGAGTCATAAATCATGTGAAAGACCACAATCCGGTTTCAGTCAAGGAGGCAAACATTTGGGAGAAGGAATGTGATGGGAAGGAGAAGAGCTTTGCTGCTTTGCCTGGGACCTGTGTTCAAAAGCAGAGTGGTATTGACAATGCTTAGAGGAAGACTCTAGAATATAGACCAGGAGAGACCAGAGAAGTGAAACATTCAGGGGAGGAGAACGGGATTTCCAGAACAGAGACTGACCTCAGCACTTATCTAAGCAGGCTGACAGTGCAAGATAGAGGGGGGAAAGCTCTCTGACTGCTATGCTACAGAAAGGAAATCCACTAACATCAAAAAACTCACCCAGCAGCGATGCTTTTATTGGGCCAACCAAAAGGCCCAAGAAAGGTATCACTGTTGGGTGGATTTCTGGTGTTGGTTGGATTTCCTTTTTATTATTATTATTACCATTATTATTAGAATTTTTAATCTTAAAAAATACAAAGTAAACCAATATCAAACAGACAACACTGTCGGGTGGATTCCTGATTGGATTTGCTCTACGGCCAACACGGCTACCCCTGAATGTTTTCCAGAAAGGATAGGCAGGGGATCACATCTCTCCTCCGCCTCCTGTATTAACACAGGATCAGCTGTCATGGCAGAATCCTATGACTTGGGCCGGGATACCCCATCCTCCTCACTCCTCTTCCTTCTCCTGGGCAACCATGACTGAGCTAAAGCCATGCTGCTCCCAAAGGTCTGTCCAGGTTAATCCCACCACCGCCGTCAATGTCCCTGCACTCAGCTGCCCGCCTGGTAACCCGCTTTTGCTGGGTCCCAGGTAAAAGAAGTTGGCTGCATGCACTCAGATCCCTCACTGGTCTGTGTATATGTGTGTAGTGTGTAGTGTGTGGTGTGTGTGTGTGTAGGGGAGACTGTCACATCTCTTCAGCACCCTTCCACCTCCTCTGCCACTTGCTTGTCACATCCTGTCCATCTCTGTTATCCCCACCACACACTTCTCCTCTGCCCGGCTGTCAGGTCTTATCCTTCAACGCCATCCCTTCACCTTCACCCTCCTCCTCCCCATCCCCACCCATTCCTCCCCACCCTTGCACCCAGGATACTTATCCTCTTGCCCTCCTGGCATCTCCCCCCCCTCTCCTTGGCCCTTCCTCCCCCTTGCAGGGTAGACCCAATCCAATTACAAGAGGATTGTAATGGGATTGAATCCTCCTCCCAGCCAGGGCCATGCTGGGGGGAGAAGGATCTGCTTGGAGAAGGCTGCTTTCTCCTCCTTCTTCTGGTTCTTCTGGTGCTTCTGCTGCCTGGGATGGCCTTACCTCTGTGGCTGCCCACGCCGCCAGCTCTGGCTTGCCCCAGCAGTGCCCCCCCTGGGACTGGGATTGCCCCCTTGCCAAGCAAGGGCAGCAGCAGTTGCAAAAGAGCTGGCAGGGAGAGGAAGCTTAGGCAGAGCAATGCTGATGCTGATGCTGCTGATGCTGCCCAAAATAGCAGCCCTTGAGCTGGGGAGGGACCATCAGACGTCGCCCAGGCAACTGGGATGGCTACCCTGCTTCTCCTCTGCTGGACAGAGAGCCAAGTGAGTCCCACTCATTGTGGAGACGGACAGGAGGGCTGGCCAATGGGAGGAGGCATCTGCAGATAATCCGCAGGGCTCCTGGAACATCCTCTTCTGATGTTGGTGCTGATGCTGCTGCCTTCGCTCATCATCACCAGCACCACAGTGGTAGTGCTGCTTTCGGACGCTAGGGGCCACTGGCGCGCAACCTGGGACAGCCAGAGCCGCCGCAGCGCTGTCCGCACACTGCAGACTTAATAAAACAGTTTGAGACCGCTTTAACAGCCCTGGCTCAGTGCCTACTAGGGAATCCTGGGATTTGTAGATTTTTTCGGCCACAGGAGGCTGAAGGTCTCCCAAAACAACCATTCTCACGTAGTATATAAAGTGTATCATGTAATTATATATATATAAATGTAGTTATATAAAGAGAGTTAATTGGAATATAGAATGTAAATATGTGCAATATTATAAATGTTGAAATTAATTTTTTTTTTAAAAAACTACCATTCTCAGCATTCCATAGCACTGAGCCCTGGCAGTTAAAGTGGTGTCAAACTGGATTATCTCTGCAATATGGATGCAGCCGAAGCTGCTGCTGCTGCTTCTAGAAAGCCTTAATTTTCTATTTTTAAAAGCTGGCTCTGTTCTATGATCCAAAACGCACTGCAAAAGTAATCCAGTTTGAGAATGCTTTAACTGCTCTGGCTGAGTGCTAAGGAATCCTGGGAATTGTATTATATAAAATTAAGTTTTTTTTAAAAAATGTATATAAAAAGTTCATGCATAAACCAATCATATATCCAAAACAACATACCACATACATCAAACATACAACATATCATACAGAAAAAGCATTAAATATAACAAAACATAACATAAATCAAAAATTAAGACTACACATATCTAACTACCATATATATCTACCATTCTTCATTCACTACTTCCTATCTGCAAGGCTGAGTTTTAGTCCTATCTAGTTTGTTGGGAGTTGTAGTTTATTGTGGCACCAAAGCTCTCTGACAACGGAGACTAAATGTCTCACAAAACTACAGTTCCTAGGGTTCCCTAGCATTGAGCCAGGGCAGTTCAAGCAGTCTCAAACTGGATTATTTCTGCAGTGTGTTTTGGATCTTTGTTTCAGAATTAGGTATTTTAAGAGCAATGAAAGTGTGGCCTAAGTAAATGGGAGAAAAAAATTGCAAAAGGTCTGCTCCCATTCCTAAATCCAGGGATGCATCCACACTGCAGAAATAATCTGTTTTGACATCACTTTAACTGTCATGGCTCAATGCTGTGGAATTCTGGGAACTGTATTTCCAGTACTATGGAATTCCGGGAACAACCAACTACAGTTACCAGAGTTCCACAGCATTGAGCCCTGGCAGTTAAAGTGGTGTCAAAATGGATTATTTCTGCAGTGCAAATGCAGCCCAGGAAACATATTCATGGGTATCCGAGTTGGCTATTCAGCCAAGTACAATAAGATCCAAAATCCATCCAACAGGGTTGTATCCACACTACAGAAATACAGTGGGACCTTGTTATCCGCTGTAGTTTGGTCCCAGGATCCCCCTTGAATAACAAAATCTGTAGATGCTCGTCCCATTAAATATAATGGCAGAGCATGAAGAAAATGGAGAAGTTTGCTTATAGCAGCCAAGACTAGGGCAGATGCTGAGTGTGTTACAGACCACCAGCTACTTAAATCAAAAATAAGAGTAAAGCTGAAGAAGAAATCAAAACCAATCATTACACCAAAATATGAAGAAGATCTCAACAGTAATTACTGGCAATATAAGAAACAGATTTGTGCTACACTTAGAACCAGTAGGACTATGGTCAGAAGCCAGGGATATAATAAAGGAAGAATGTGGACAGACACTTCCAGTGGTCAAAAAGAATAGGAAGAAACAATAGATGATAGATAAAACACTTCAAGCAGTAAAGGAAAGAAGAAAAGCAAAACAAAAGGGAGACAGGAACAAATTCAGAACCGTGAATGCAACTATACTGTAACTAGAGCAGGAGTAGGCAACCTACAGCCCGCGGGCCAGATGCGGCCCGGCGAAGCCTTGGGACCGGCCCCAGCCCGGTCCTACCACCAATTGCCGCCGGGGCCTTTGGGGGGCAATTGCCTATAGAAGCCTCAGAAACATGCATTTATATTAACATTTTTTTAAAAATTAGCAAATTTTTTCGCGTGTCCTCCAGTTTTTTAAAAAAAGTATCCACCATTTGAAAATTTTGTCCTACATTTGTCCCGGTTTATTTATTTATTTAATTTAAAAAATTTTAATTATTTATTTTTTGGCTTCGGCCCCCCAGTTGTCTGAGGGACAGCAACCCGCCCCCGGCTCAAAAGGGTTGCCTACCCCTGAACTAGAGAAAACAAAAAGATAAAGACAATTACTACAATGTTCAATGCAGGGAAAGAAGACAAAAACAAAAAAGGAAGAACAAGAGACCCCTTCCACAAAATCTGAGAAATCAAAGAGAAGTCCAAACAAAGGGCTTGGATTCTCTGTGACAATAAAAAGAACATAATTCAAGACCAGGAAGAAATAAAATGATGTGGGAGGCAATACACAGAAGAGTTATATCAAAGCAATGAGAAAATGAGAGACAAATGGAACAAAGCAGCATATGAAGATGAACCCCACATTCTAAAAAGTGAAGGGGAAGCTGTAATACGAGAACTTGGGGGATATGAATCACCAGAAACAGATGATATCCCAAATGAATTGCTACAATCCACATAGACAGAATAATCTCTAGTGCTAACCAACGTATGCCAACAAATATGGAAAACAAGAATGATCTTCTATGAAATAGAAAAGTTTGTTATATAATTTGATGTTATTTAGAGAAGAGTCAACTAGATCATAGAATCATAGAGCTGGAAGAGTCCACAAGGGCCATCCAGCAGCCAGAGAAGAGCAAGGATTCGATAAGGTCAGAATGGGGAGCAAGAGTGTTGTTGTTGTTGTTGCATGCCTTCAAGTCGTTTCCAATTCCAAGTTATGGCAACCCTAAGGCAACCCTAGCATAAGGTTTTCTTGGTAAGATTTGTTCAGAAAGGGTTTGCCTTTGCCTTCCTCTGAGGCTGAAAGAATGTGACTTGCACAAGGTCACCCAGTGGGTTCCCATGGCCTAATGGGGATTCAAACCCTGTTTTCCAGAGTCATGCTCAAACCACGACACTACAGTGGCTCCCTATGTCCACGATTACAGCTTGAATTTAGGAATACTGTATATTAAAAGCCTGCTACACATGTTACACTTGATCTTAGCCAAAAGTTTGCTTGAATAAAAACAGCTTGCCTGCAAAAAGAAAGGATTTTGGATTAGTATTCCCATCAACACCAACCAGTATAGCTAATGACCAGGGATTGATGTATTCCAGAACATTATGAGGGCACTAGGTTGGAGAAGGATGGTCTAGACTCAGAGGAATGGCAGAAGCTCCATTAAGATGACATGGTACCAGAAATTGAATGGGAGAAGAGGAGCAAACCATGCAAAAAGCACAGGGCTGGATTGGCACCTCAGGGCCCTAAATTTAGCCCCTTATTACTTAATACGTTGCTTTCTGTGTGTAGGATTTTCTGCATGCCATGCAGTTCCTCAACTATTAGGGGGGCACTAGGTTGTGGAAAGCTGGGTGGGGGTCAAAGGATGTGGTAGAAACCCCAGAAATACCAGCCCCAGAAAATATATCCCAGCACAGCTATTCAGATATCCCAGAAGAATGTGCTGCTAGTGAAGATAAGGCAGTGTATTTCATGCACACAAACCCCCGCACCCGCACTCACACCCACACCAGCATATTTGCCATATGGGATTGCTCACTTGTTGATTAAAGAGCGGGATGATTAATGAACGAGAGGTATAATCCTGTCCATCTCTGTTCAGAAATAAGCTCCACTGAGTTTGATGGGATTTACTCCCAGGGAAGTGCATATAGGTTTGCTGTCAGAAAAACCTTCAATCAAGGGGTGAGGAACCTTTGACCCTGCTGCAGTTTTGAGTGACAACTCCAACAACCCCTTAGACTTGGTAGAACTAGTGGGAGTTGTCAACCCAAATGTCTGAGGACCAGAGGTTCCACATCAGTGCGAGAGGCCATCTACCAAGAGCACAACAGGGACAGGAGGCTCACATTACCATGGTGATATTACTGCAGGTCTTCTTCATAGAAGTGGATAGAAAGGCAGCCCAGTTTGTTATCCTGGCATAAGTTTGTGAGAGTCGTTTACCTGATCAGCTGCAGAAGCTGAGCAAGGAAGATGTCTGTAGCTGAACCCCTTTACTGCTGTTCACTCACTTGGACATGAATAAGGAACTGGGCCTTCGGGGTGTTGCTGGGCTTCAACTCCTATCAGGTACAGACAGTATGGTTAGTGGAAAGGAAATATAAGTGTCTGAGTCCAACTAATATCCGGAGTTGCCACAATACTTTGTTGTTACTGGTATGTGCTTGCAAGTGATCTCTGATTTATGGTATCACTGTTAGAGAGATTTTTTGGTAAGATTTATTCAAAGGATGTTTGCCATTCCCTTCTTCTGGATATAGCCTACAATATTTGACATTCCCTGTTGGTCTCCTATCAGGATTACCTCCTGACCACAAAGGAGGACAAAGCATAATGTAAGACATTCAAGAACAATATAGGAGCTGTTTGACAGTAGAACGTAGAGGGCGGAACTGGAGAAAGGGTGCCAAGAGAATTGGGGTGACGGAGCACGAGGAGGAGAAGGAAGGAGCAGGACGAAGGGTCAAGTTCAGGGGAGGGAATTAGGCCAGAGGGAGGGCACAGAACGGAACAAGCCTCCCTCTCGCACCAGGCAGCTTTCTCTCTCTCTTTTTATTTTTTTTTTTGACAGACTATGCACATGCTTTTTCTACAGGTAGATACATATATAGATAGAATGTGTGTGCTTGTGCTACAATCCCCTTTCATTTCCTTGCTCCCAGCACGGCACTTTATAAGAGGCTTTTTTTCCAAATTATTTTTTATATGCAAATGCTACAATGCGAATGTTACAAATGTTTCTCTTTCAGTTTGGCAAATTGATACAGAATGCTTTTGCTAATGTCTGTAAGGAATTCTGGGGTGGCTGAGGGAAAGAAAAGGATGCAGAGATGGTATTCTGAGGTGAGGAATTTATTATTATTATTATTATTATTATTATTATTATTATTATTATTAGTGTATCAGGCATTGGGGTGGCAAGGAGGAAGGATGCAGAGATGCATTAGATTGCATTTTGGGGTTGAAAATGGAGGCAGAGGAAGATCCATAATCTGTAGTGACCTAAATACACACAACACACACATACACACACACCCCTGGAGGTTTTTAAATTTGACAACATATGCGCACACTGCCACCAATTTGTTTTTTAAAAAAAGAGGGGGGAAGCACCCATCCAGTTGGCCAATTGCTGTAGGATACGTCACCTTTGACGAAAGCGGAACTGAATTTGATTGACAGCAAAGGAGCCTTCTTTTAAACTGGTACCTGCAAATGTGAACTCTCTGCAAAGAGCTGCAGTGGCATTCAGGGTTAAATTACCCCGATTAAGGTAAATTATAGTGGGCACTTGCTTTCGGAGAGATTCGGGAGAGTGGGGACCTGGATCTGCCCAGTTCCATCCAGGGTAAATGGACCAGTGGGAATGGGGCCTCTCTGAAAGTGAAAAAACTGCAAATAAAAACCCCCACTTTTTTACCTGCAAGAACTCCTCTCTGGGAATCTCTAGGTCCTCCAGTGCAACTCTATGCTCAATATCTACCAGAGGCTGACCATAGATGGAGGATCTGAACATGTCAAGAGAAGTGTTTTCTTTACTAATCTGTGGCTGAGTTGTATTGGAAGACCCAGAGATTCCTAGAGAGAACGTAGAAATCAAATTCATGAATAACCAAATCTGCAAAAGTGGAGGGCTAACTGTAGTATTTTTCCAGTCTCTCTGGTTTTGAACATAAAGAGAATTTATTATGGGAATTTGCCTCATCCAAATGTTATGCCCTCAGTCCCCCAGTAGGCTGCAGCAAAATTCTGCATCTGTTGAATTTTGCTGCGCAAACGACCATGTTTTGACATTTCTGTGCTGTTTGGCTTTGTTAAAAATCAATTTTGCAGGGAGGCATTGCAAGAAGGAGGGCAAAGCTTGGGGATGCTCCTTTTTTGGACTATAACTCACAATGGCCATGCTGGCTGGAGGATTCTGTGTGCTTGAGTCCAAAAATCTATCCCAAGTTGTGAAGGAAATGAGACTGCAGTGGGGAGGAAGGTATGTGAGTGTGGAGATTATTGCACTGGTCGTAAATAATGGGATAGAAGTGGGATTGAAACTGTAATCCATGGATTTTATCGCACCACATCATGCCTAAGCAGTAGGTATCCTGTAGTCAATCCATGCTTCTTCTGCTGTTTTAATGAATGGGAAAATCCCATGAATAGCTGTCAATCCCACAGTTAACCTATTATTGAAGTATGTGCCATAAATCATTCCAGGTAATTCAGATAGAAGGGGATTTAAACAGGTTTCACTGTAAATTGCCACACACACACCCATTCCCAATGAAGGCAAGACATCTTACTTAGCATGAGGCAGGAGAAAGGTGATTTAAATTGGTTTCACTGCACAGATCCCATTCCTAATAAAGGCAAAACTTCTTACTCAGGAGGAGGCAGGAGAAAGGGGATTTAAACCAGTTTCACAGCACAGACCTCATTCCCAATGAAGGCAAGACTACTTACTTACTTAGGCCTAGTACACACCAGTGGCATGTGGGCATGGCATATGAACTACGCACTCCCTGATGCCATCCCAAAACTGGCATCACACCACCCTGCTGCCCACACAGGAACAGCTTTTTGGCATTCCAGAGGCATGGAGTTAAGATGTAGCACACTGCAGGAGCTCTAAAAAATGTGGTGGTGGCGGAAAGGGCAGCTTTTTTTCCAGTGCAAAAAGGAGTGGCATTTTGCCACCTCTTTTTGGACCAGAAAAACACTGGATTGGGGCCACGAGGTGTGGTTGCTCCTCTTTAGGGCCGTCTGTTTTGGCCCTTACTTAATCTCACATAGCTAATCAGTAAGCAGAACAGTAGTGCTATAAGGTGCACCACAAACCTGTATCAATTCGCAATTACATGGAAATGTGAAAAGAACTGTTGCTTTTTCAGATGTTTAAATAGCCACAACAGCATCAAAAGGAAGTTCAAACAAAGGACTGGGATGCTCTTTGACAATAAAAAGAACATAATTCAAGGCCAGGAAGAAATAAAAAGACGTTTTGTTGCATGAACATATTGAGCTATTATTTTTCAGTGACAGAACTCATACAAAAACCAACGTTACAGTACAGCAGATGCCGCCACATCTTCATGTGGATCACTGTCACCCAGATTATGACTCTGGAGAAGAGAACTCAAATTGTCAGAAAGAGCTGTTCAACAATGGAATCAATCTAAAGTGATGATGGGATCTCCTTCAATGGATGTCTTTAACAGGCTCTAGCTGGATTTCCTACACTGAGCAGGAGCTTGGACTTGGCAGCCTATGGGGCCCCTTCCAACTCTATGGTTCTATGATTCTATGACCCCTGATAATAAAAATGCAATATATGTTCTGGTTTTAAAAATGCAATAAAATTTGTATTTTTAAAAAATAATAAAAATGCAATAACAAATTTAAAACTAATATTTGGCTGCCCTTTCATGACACCCAACATTGGCTGTCTGAGGTAGTTATCCCATTTTCTGTGTAATTGTAGGACCAACCCTTTCTAAAAAAATAAAATAAACTGACACACACATAGTAAGAATACCCAAAGAGCATATCAGAGCAATGGAAGGGAAAGGGGGAAAACCTGGGACAGCATCGAGTCAAAACAGCAGAAGTGTTTGGATAACATTGAGAGAGAGAATAGAATGTTGATTAAATATATGAAAGATAAGGGAGCTTCTGTGATGGTTTTGGGATTTTAGAAGAGTGATACTTAAAACGTGTTTTTATATTTTCCATAAGTTTAGGCTGAGAGCTTGTATGTGCAGAATAACAACGTGATAATAAGATTCTAAGTGTCTTATATAAGTTTATTATAAGTATCATGTCAAATTTAGAATAAAAGAGAGATAAGCAGTTGTAAAAGAGTCATAGTCAGCCATTATTTCCCTGTTTAGTGAGTTTAGTGTGTAGTATATTTTAGTAAGTATTTTAAAAAGTTTTGTTTGTTTGAATGTAGTTATTTTGGCTTTTTCTTGTATGTTCTTTTAGATATAGGAAATTAATGTATATTTCTATATGTGCCTTTTTATGTTTGCTTTAATATATATATATATTTAAAAACAACACCAGAAGTTATTATTTCATCTCTTTAATTTATTTTATAGTTCATAATTCTAATCAACACAACAATATATTTCCCGACATGAAGAAGTGACCACATGAGCAATACCAACCTGGAACATGTGGGATTAACAACCAGAACACAGTCTCAGTCTAAATCATCCTTCTCCAACCCAGCACCCTTTAGAGGCATTGAACTACAGCACCTATCATCCTCAACCAAGTTATTTTGGCTTGGAGCATACCCAGGCTGGGGAAAAAAACTGGCTTAAATGAAAGACACACACTGTCACAGCAAAAGGAAGAGTTGTTTCCTCATCTCTGGAGCACTGACATAGCGAAATCCTCAATTGATCTACTGGCATAATCACAGCATCGGCATAAAGGTTCTTCCATCACAGTTAAGAAAAAAATGAGAGAGGGAAAGATCCTGTGTGCAAACTTTCCTATGATTTGGTCAGTCAAAATCTGCATGGTACAGACCATTCTGTAACACATCATGGCATCAAAAGTAAGGCTTTCATCTGACAACATTTTAGGATTCAAGTAATTTGTCTGCTGCACTGAATGTCAATTAGCCGTTTGACATCACATTGTCTAGTTTGGGGGTGAGTGTCACTCCTCAAACAGTATTAAACTGATCTTACTTCACATAATACAAATAATAATATCCAGCTCAGTGTTTTTCTGCCTGTGAACGTGCACACATTTTGCTTGTTGTTGTGTTTGTTTGTTTTTCAGATGGAGGAGGTTGTCTGATGATGTTATAATACATAAAGCCTGGCCCAGACTGGTCTACTGCCATGCTCTGTAGTCAGGGAGGAGATTTTTAAAGGGACAAACGCACGCCCACAATGCAGTCAGCAACCACTGGAGGATGTTATGGGCCTTGTTGTAACCCAGCTGGGAATTCAGGCTGGGAAGCAGATTGAACAGCACTCCAGGCAAATCTCCAGGCAGTCGGAGGAGCCACAGCAGTCTTGCAGCATCCCGCAGCCCAAACCACAGGGGCAGCTCCCTCCGCCGCCTGCTTCCCCACAACAGCATCCCTCAGCCAGAGACTCCCCTCTGCCTCCACCACAGCAAGCCTCCAGGCAGCCCCCACAGGCCCCACACTCCAGGGCAAGGGAGCAGAGAGACATGAACTCACAGAAGAGGCAGGCGAGGGCACAGTGGGCACAGCAGTCTGGAACAGGAAAGAAAAAGAGGGCCACGATTAACAGAATCCAAGAATTTCACCACCTATGTGTACAATAACATCCCAAATCCACAAAACAGTGCTACATTAATTGGGCTGACCCGAATCCATAAAATACATGTTTCAAGCTTTTGGTGATGGCCCGCTCTGAGTGCAGGCCATGCAGTCACCCACAGTCCTGTCCCAATCGCAGCCAGAGGCCCCTCTTTCCTGGCTGTCTGCTTCATCGCTTTGATTCCCACCCATCCCAGATATTCTATCTAAGTATGGATCTAATACACTGTTCCAGTCAGCTAACATAATCAAGTCCTCACAGGTTGCATCCACGCTGCAGAAATAATCTGGTTTGACACCACTTTAACTGCTATGAAGGCTATGGAAGTCTGGGACTTGTAGTTTGTTGTGGCTCTAGAGTGGAGCAGAGAGAGACAGCATTTAAAGTGATGTCAAAGTGCATTATTTCTAAGCGCAGATGCCTCCTTAAACTGTAGAGAGCAGCTGAGCTTTTGGCAAGGATCTTGGTGTGTTTTAGCTACTTGGTTTTTGGAGAGCTTTCCCCCTTGAAAAGCAGGAACATTGTTACCCCAGGATCAGGCCCTCAGTCATGCCTTGCACATTTACAGGGATGTTGAGGTGTGTAGCCTGAGAGGAACCCCCACTGTGGATACCTACCCAGACCACACGGGGAAATCCGGTTCTCTGTAGCAAGAGGGAAGAAAGAGCACTCACTGCAATGAGGTCGCCCAAGAGTGACCTCAGCATAATCCCTTCTCTATCAAAAGCAATGATGGAATCCTGATGTGAGGTGGCTGCGCATGCTCAAACAACAGGTATTTCCTCAGTGGAAGGAGTTTTCCCTTGTTTGGGACATTCACAACAATTGTCCAAATATTTCCTCAATCTCCTGACCATTCTTCTCCCCTGGGAAACCCATTTACCGATGAGATAATCCACACTCATTCTGAGAGCACTGCGGCAGGACACAATTTTGAGTATGAATGCCACTGCCTGCACACTAGCAATTTGGTCTTATTTGGAATCAGACAGACACTCTATTTGTTTCAGCTGGGCACCTCATTAGCTGGCCATCCTATCACGAGTACCTCTGTTTTCTCTGGATTCAATTTGAGTTTGTTGTCCCTCATCCAGACCATTACCTACCCAAGGCAGGCATCCAGAGGAGAGATGCCATCCTTAGCTACTGCAGCAGTCAGAGACATAACTGAGCTATATTAATTCCCCTATGAAATATTATTTGCGTATACCCTCCTGGGACCCCATCTTTTTGGGTAAAAACTTGGGTTAGGAAGTGAAAGAGGAGAAAAGTCTGGATTACTGTACTCTGTTCTGAGGAGGAATTGGTTGGAAGAAAGGGTGGATGAGAAAAACAGCCTGGAGGTAAATTAGTTGAGAATCTCCACATAATATATATATATATATAATCACATTATACATTATCAATCCCTTACAAATCAGTCAGTCAATCAATCAATTTTAATTGATTTATTGACTGACTGATTGATTACAATGTATTTTAAGTGACTGCAGATAATGGAAAGACCGGAAGCAAGACCCAGAATTATTTTTTTAGCATTGCAATGAGTAAGACAAATGTATTACATTTTTTCTCTTTTCTTCCCAAACGAGTAACTGGAATGAATTCCTTCAAGCACACAAAGACACACTTTTCTGAGCATGGATTAAAATGAGCTCAGAGGTTGCTCACCTGCCATGAAGATCCCAGAAGAAGTTTAGAGTTAGTAGTAGAAGGCAGCCATGGAAGGCAGGGTTAGTCAATGGTAGCACAGTTCGGATACTTCTAAGGCAAGTTCAAGACAGTCGCCAGTTTGATAACATAACTCCAGGCCTGGCCCTTCAGGCCTGCAACAGCAACAGCAGCAACAGCAGCAGCCCTGGGGGTCAGAGCAAAGACTGAGGAGCCTGGAGCTGCAGGCTGGGAGTGGAAAGCAGGAGGGGAAGCAGAAGGACCCAGTCAGAAGAGGCAGAATGTCAGAGGAACGGCAGAAGAGACAGGCCAAGAGGAGAGTGGCACACAGCTCTGTGGAGGAAACAAGAGGGTCAAAGACTAAGCACACACGCTTTTCTAAAAACCAGAAGTGGGCTCTATATAGAATCACCATTGCAGCATTTGATTCAAAGGTAATTCAAATTGAATTCAAAGCTATCTTTGAATTAGTGCTAAGGATTCTGTGGACAGCCAAAATGACAAACCAATGACATAGAACAGATCAAGCCAGAAATCTCCCTGGAACCCAGAGTGACTAAACTGTAGTTGTAGTGCTTTGGACATGGGGTCGCCATGAGTCAAGAATGACTTGAAGACAGTTAACCACAACAAATCTTATAGCAAAGTCCCTCTGAACAAGCCTTGCCAAGAAAAGTCCATTATAGTTTTGCCTGTCACCATAAGTCAGAAATGACTGAAAGGTACACAACAGTAACAAAACAACAACAACAAACAAACCTTTTTTTCTAACACCGCATAGCATAGCATACTGGTTTGAGTGTTGGACTACAACTCTGGAGACCAGGGTTCACTTCCTAGCTCAGACATGAAACCCACTGGGTGATCTTGGGGAAGTCACACTCTCTCAGCCTCTGGGGAAGGCAATGGCATATCTCCTCTGAAGAAATCTTGCCAAGAAAAACCCATGATAGGGTTGGAAATGACTGGAAGGCACACAGCAACAAACTCTTTGTTTCCCTTCCAGGTCATACTGAAAATATCGTATTTTCCTACATTCATAGATGAAAATGAGGACACACCTAGGCAAATAACAGCAGAGTGTGGTCAACATAGCAGTCATGAATGAGGTATAAGAGACAAGCCAGAAGAGGCTGCAGCAGTTTGCTTTTGCCTGAGCCAACTGGAAAGGGCAAGAATCTGCCCTCTCCTCTCCTTTCTCCCCTGCTGAGTTGATTGGGTGCAAACTCCTTTTGCACTTTGAAGCCAGGTTTCAGTAACTGAAGTAAGCCAGGACAAAGGGGGAAAGTGGGAGGAGGGGAGAAAAACTGGGACATTTTAAAAGCAACTGAAAAAGTGGGACAACATGGATTAATTGAGACTGTCTGACCAAATCAGAACAGCTGGGGCCCATGAAATATCTGCTATGCATATTTGCATTACTGTAGAAGCCAGCTGGAGCTGACACAACATTTGCTGCTGCCAGAGGCAGAGCACATGGGGCTTGCATGCCGCCAAAGTCAGTGAAAGTACATAGTAATCAAATCCAGCCAAATTATTTTGGCACCTGAGGCACAAGCACTTCTCCCTTGTCCCTGAAAAAAGGGAGACAATAATAATAAAATAGATAGCTAACCAGGGTGGTGCAGTGGGACTGTGACTCTAGGGACCAGGGTTCAAATCCCCACTCGACCATGAAAACCTACTGGGTGAACCTGTACAAATCACATTTTCTCAGCTTCAGGGGATGGCAATGGCAAACCTCTGATTAAACTTGCCAAGAAAACCCTATGATAGCTTGCCATAAATTGGAAACAACTTGTGTGTATAAAGCACACAAAATAGCTAGCCATTTCTTTCCCTTTTATGACACCCCAGACTAACTGCATGGAGCAGCCACCTCACTTTGTCTAATGTAGGGCCATCGTTGTGCTAACGGTTAGCAGCATTTGGTGATAAATTCTAAATCCATAAGCACTGCTGAACAGAACTACTACCTGTAAGACACAACCACCATTGACATCCAAGTTCTTTCTCCTTCGTCCCAGATGGATAGAGGGATGGATGCCACTATGTGGTACATGCTTAAAAACACTCTTAGCACTTCTGTGGAGCACTTGTACTGAAAACTGGTTCAGTAGTCTCCAACTGGCTCACACTAAGAGCACAATACCATGTGGCCTTATTCCAAAGCAAGTCTCATAGCCACCTCACTCTCCCTGACAGTAGGGCTGGGTTTGAAGGCAGCTGGAGATTGGGCTCGAATGGCTGGTAGCTGTGATATCGTGAAAACACTTCTCTAAGGTAGAAACAAAATGGTGGGAAAACAGCTTCAGACAAGTGACAAGCACAACCCACTTATGAATCAGTGCAGGCATAGTTCAGTTAACAAAATCTCTGACAAAGAAACTCCCTTTTACAGTGCTGCCGCACTGCAGAATTAATACAGCTTGACACCACTTTAACTGTTCCGGCTCCATTCTATGGAAACTTGGGTAGTTTGTTATGACAGAGAGTGACAGACAAGACTGAATATATCAAGAACAACAACAACAACAAAAATCCCATAATTCCTTAGCATTCCATAGCATTGGCCTATTGTTAAAGCAGTGTCAAACTGCATTAATTCTGCAGGATAGAAACACACATTTTCAGGTTTCTGAAGAACGTCTGCAGTAAACGATGCAATGAAGCTTAAAATGGAAAAACTGTGATTTTACTGTAGCCAGTCCTAATGAAACTGTGTGTGCCTGCCTACCATGGGTAGTGTAAACAGTAACTCCCTCTAAAATCATTTACTGAGCATGCATAAAATGCAAAAGAGATAGAAAAGAAAACTCTGTCTTGCTACAACACCCACTAAAAAAAAGAGAGACCAGATCTACTATATATACAGTCAACCTGCCCCACACACAGGCTTCCCATACGCGGACTTGAGGTCATTCAGACAGGAAGCCCATCTAGATGAATGGCGCATGTGCCTGTGGTGTACACATTGCACCTTGCATGGAAATGTGCCCCATTCATCAAAATGGGGCTTCAGCATGAGTGGAATTCACTTTACGCGGGGGGATCTGGAACAGATCTCCTGCATAAAGCAGGAGTCTACTGTGCTCATGTATAAGTCTAGAAATTGACCCCAAAAATCTGAGTTGACTTATCCATGGGTCAGTGTAAGTACTGTACTTTAACTCTTATTTTTTTAAAAGGAAACCAGCCCCTGGTGAAAGACAAGTGTGTAATCTGTCCTGGAAGCACTGGCCCCGCTCTACTCTCTCATCCATCCAACCTTTAGTATGAACACAAACAGCTATGCCTGCTGGAATTTTGTTCTGTGGCATTGTTTTCCTTTGCTTTGTTCTTTACATCCTCGACTTATCCATGGGTCATATCAAAATCCATAATTTTGGCCCCAAAATCTGCTCTCGACTTATACATGGGGTTGATTTATAGGCTAGTATATATGGTATAAGTGCAGCCACCAAAATGGAAACCATAAGAAAGCTGGAGGCTGGTGAAAGGAGAAAAAAATGTCCCTGGATGCATTTTTGAAGAAGCTTTTAAGTGGTATCAGGGTGGAAAGAAAGTAAAAATTGGAACATGGACAAAATAGATAAGTATTTGGCAGATAACTTGATGTTCGATATTTTTAGAGATAGAAGATTAACATATACTGGAGAAAGGAGGGAAGGAGCTTGGAACTTGGGTTTGGAAATTTTGCTTGAGAAGGTCAAAGGGCATACAGAGTACAATGAAGTCAAAAATGTAATAAAATCCATATCCCATATATTGAATGTAGGTTCTAAATGTAAATAATGTATTGATTCTAATCTATTAAGACATGGGGGAGGGGACGGGGGCAAGGGTTTGTGTAACATTGTTTGAATATATATTGAAATAATTCAATAAAAATACATTAAAAGACTTGAACTGGTTATTTCATTTTATATGTGCACATTGTTAGTTTGGTGAAACATACAGTATTAAACTTCTCTTCTTTTTTGTGATATAGCAACCTAGCCCTGTACTTTCCCTTTTATTTCTGTCTCTGGTAACAAAGTTTCTGTAAAAGAAATAATGACCAGGAGCACTCCTACTTTAGTAACTGCAGTATACTTGTACATCATTTTTCTGTAGTCACTTCTGTTATTTCAGATGAAACACTGGGAAGAATCCATACTTCTATTCTTTTTTTTTTAGTTTTATGGCTGTCTCCATTTTTTCATCTTTGGGTGAACATTAGGAATCAAGCCACTTAAGTTCATGAATCACTAAACTAAGGTAATAGCCAATTTCCACATTGGAAGCAATTACATGGTTCAGCACTATTGGGACTGTATCACTTTAGACCACATGTGGAGGATTGGTTCTTTAAATGCTCCCTTGTCTAAACAGCATCCGTCTCTCTTTAGCCCCCATTCCTGTGTGGGTTGGCTGATGGTTTAAGATCCTTTCTGCCTCTCTCAAAAGTGCAAAATTAAAATTTCTCTCTTCCTCTGCACACTGAAGAGCCAGCCAAACCATTAGGCTGTCTGGATGGGAATTTGAACACAGACAGAGTCGTCCCCCTGCGACTTAGGAGCAGACAAACTCAGAGAATGTAAGGCTAATAGGACACATGGCACACACCGTTCTCTCTATCCTGCTGTATACCCCTCAGCATCTATTGCCTGAGGCATTTGCCTTGCTCCGCCTAATAGTAGGCCTGGCCCTGTGTCAGAGCCTTAGTTGCAGGAACAGTTGGCAGGGTTGGCAGGACCCTTGGCCCATGTTTCAGAGTTGGCGTCTGGCTTGCATTATAAGGAGAAGGGCTCAGCCCAAAATTCTCCAGTGATGTTAGCATTGCAGAAGATGAATTTGAAAGCCCTGAGCCTGGGGAATCAGAATTACATGGAGGGATATTGTTTAGAGCTGGTAGGGCAGGCCTTGAATTCAGAAAGTACAGAGAAAACGAGATCAGAAAGACTACCAGTTGCTTTGGCGTGCTTTAAATCCTTTCTCATGTCTGGGGTTTTCTATGCTGCCACAACCATAGAACAAGATAACAGCTCCTCCTTCCTTTCCTTGGATGGACTGTCAATTGCATATCTTTCATACCCTGGTGATGGGAGAGGAACCACTGCCTGAAAACATCAGGATAGCTTAGGGAGTACTGAAGAAGCCAGCCAGCATCCTCCTCCATCTCTTTATCTGCCACCAGAGGTGACAGTTACACTTTGCCTAATGGTAGGGGCTGGCTCTGTTTCCATCACAAGTGACTGCTTTCCCATTCTTTCTAGGTTTTGACTCCAAAGCCCCAGTGCCAATATTTGCAGAGGCCATTCCTCCCCATTCTCCACCAAGTCTAATTCATCTGTGGGCCTTCGGACACATCTACCGCCCATGTGGACTCACCGTCCCCTGCCACCTCTTGAATCTGAGAAGCTGTAGACTTGCAGCTCTTCTTGCTGTTGTTGGTGCAGATGGATGTGGTAGATCCGATGCGCTGGTTCTTCGAGCCCCGTGGCTGCTGCTGCCTCACTGAAGCCTGGGCAACTCCACAGCCATTGGTATAGTAGGCATGGCGGAGGGGAACCTTCCCCTGCTGGTAGGGGGAGGTCGTCGTGCTGGTGATAGCTGATGCTGGAAGTTCTGTAAAGAGATGAGAAAAAATTTGAAACCTGAATGCACACAACTAGCCTTTGATGAGGAGTGGAACTCAAGTCCACCAAAACTTGGACCAGCTGCTGGCATTGGGCAGAGTGAGGGGATTCCTTCAGGTAGGAGATTTAAATCAAAATATCATACACACAGCCTAAATGTATTTACACGTACATCGTTTCATGTGATTAAAGTGAAAATTATAAGATTTTATGTTTTTAAAGAACACTTTAAAAGAATGCAAATTTAAATTTTTAAAATTTAATTTAAATTTAAAGTTTTAAATGTAATTTTTTAAAAAATCCTAGGGCCTCTCCTTTCTCTTCCCACTGAGCCTCACCCCACTCACACCATCTCTGCAGTATTTTAAAGGGACTTGGGTGAACCTCACAGGCTGTTTCGGCCAGAAGGCAGATATATGGGGAGCAGTAGTGTCACCTTCCCATAGGGTGTCACCTAATGCAGCCTGCACCCCCACACCCTACTTGCATGAAACAAAGTCTGTGTACGGTGAACAATCTGTGTACAGTGAAAGCAAAGTTGTCACTGTCTCAGCCACCCATGTAGACACTTTTGGATTTTAGAGTATTTCAGATTTCTGGATAAGGGAGACTCAGCCTGTACAAACTACCTTTGCTCTTTGAACTTAGTTTGCAGCAACTGAAGCGGAAAACAAAGGGGTGGGGGGAGGAGTTAGAAACAGAGACATTTAAATATTGGCTTAAGAAGTGGAATGACAGAGGATTAATTGGGAGGGACTGTCCTTGTCAAATTGGTACAGTTGGAGGATATTGTAACTTTCCAGTAAAAGAATGGCACCACTCTGGTGTAAGTAATGCCAACATGGCATAAGAGGTCACCCTTTTTGGGCAAAAAAAGACTTTTGCCAAGCTGGTAGTGGTGGTGTGGATTTTGGTCAGCACTCTATGTATGTATGTTTGTCTATTGGGAGAGGGGAGAGCTAAATCCTTTCCCCTCTTTGCACTGGATTCAATCTTGCTGTTCTCTCCTTTCCCTCACAGGGGATGTTTAGATTTTTAAAAAATGAAACATGTGAATTTATCTCCAGTCATATGTGGAGAACTCACAGAACTCTCTTGAGCCTTGGCTAGACAGCCTTAAAGCATATATTATAATCAATGCCAAGAGTGAGGGGAGAGCAGCTGGAAACCCTGTCCCTCGGGTACAAATCTTGAGTGGAAAGCTTGTGTGCTTACAGTTTCTGTGTGCAGAGGCTCTTTGTACAAGATCTGATCAATATGCACAGGTCTTTGGTAAATAAATAATTGACCAGTATGAGGGATTACAGACCATTACAATAACCTAATAAAACCAAGAGGTCTATTAAAGATCTTGGCTATTAGTGTCCACATGATGGTAACACACCACTTTGCACTCCCCTCTCCATTTTAACCTTACCATTTTCAATTTTTGCTGCTAGGTGCGTAGAAGGAATGTGAGACAAATCTTCACTGGAGTTAAATTGTCCCGGTCGGTACCCCTGGTTTTCAGAGAAACGGGTGCTTCTGAAAGATTTCTCATGCTCTGGCAATGGAAAGAAGGAATTTTATTCAGACTAACTATCATCTTTCTTTTCTCATAGTGCCAGTTGCTGCCCCACCCTATTGACATCTTTGCAAGCCATCCTAATACAACCACCATTTCTTCTGTGAAAAGAACAACTGCTTTTTTCTCCATGCAACCAAAGTGTACAGGGGTTACCCACCTTTTTAAAAAGCCTCAGGGAAGCAGGATTCTCTTTAATATCAAGTGCTGTGGGTTATATACAAATGTAGGGTGAAAACAATATCTTATTTTTATTTTTTAAATGATAGGAAAACATATTTCTTAAGTGCAGGAAATCCTGATGTAGAAAATCCTTGACTGGTGAGAATTTTCACAGATCAAGATTAACTCTGCAATATCTGCACATGGTATTTTTGTGTAGACAACACCACTATCTGTGCAGAAAACAGCATTTTATGCTCTGTAAATAATATTTATGCACAGAATTTCTGTGCAGAAAAAGCTGCTTTATATATTTTTTAAAAATGCCCCGTGCAAATTGTGTGCAAATCAAGATGTGAACAGTGAAGAAAACTGCACAAATTACTAATTGGTTTCTCTGAGATTGAAATTAGTGGCACGTCACTTCTGAATAAATCTTGCCATTAAAGCCCTATGATGGGGTCACCATAAGTCAGGGCTGACTCAAAGACCCACAACAAAAAAGTAGCAGCACAACAACTTTGGCATTTGATGAGATATGGTTGGTCAAACTGAAAATATCAGTCAAAGGAATTTATCAGACAAGGGAAATTGGAAGTATAATCCAATGGCAATCCGAATGCAATCATGGGTTTTCACGTTATTGTGTGATAGACTGCCACATGCAAATTCGGGCAATGGCATGCTATTTTCGGGCAATGGGAAGTCAGTTCAAATGCAATGCGTGTTCACGTAAATTCGCTTAACTAGTGAATTCATGTGAATGCGTTCTGGCCCCACTATCTTTTCATTCAAAAATTAAGAGAAATTCCTCACGTGTGATAAAGTCCTTAGACTAGTCAAGTAGCTTTTAATTTGTTCAGTTGATAAGTATTATTGCTGCTGCTGTTGTTGTTACATTGTTCTTACTGTTTTTAGGGAATCTTGGCTTTTTATTTAAAGAAAAAGCTGTCCAAGAAAAATAATAATAAATACTAGTATAATATTATAATATAAATCTGATATTATAATCCATACATAAAAATCAGCATACCCACATTTTATGCAAATCTTTGTCTGCTTTTATCTTATTTTTAGTGGTGCATTTCCCTTTCTTTCTTCTCCTTCTTCTTTTTGGAATTGATTGACTAGCCTTGCTTGCTGGCAGTCTTACTACCTCCAGCATATATCTTGAAATAAACAGCTCATTCTTGTTAGAATGAAATCAGCTTTCCATCCAACAGTGGAATATTGTTGAAAATCAGGCCAGAATGTACAAAAATGAAAAGCAACCGGTTTCCTAAATTGAAACGAATAACACAGAGCTCTGATTCATCTCCCTTCATATACAGTGCAATAAAAGAATAATTTAAAAATACATAATTGTAAGACACTTAATAGAATGTGTTTGCCCCTTTTAATTAATTTTAATTATGATTTCAGGCTTCTTTATAGCTGCTGTGCGCCCGTCTCATCAAACAAAATAATCATGGTTTTAAATCACTTACCACAGATTAGTCCCACTGGTTTTAAAAGCATTACCTCTAAGTAGTTTGAGGAATGTGCCATTAGAAAATAGTTATACAATACAGACTCAGTGATTTTCCTTTGGTGGGATGAACTTCTGCAATTGTCAAATCTCTGCGGACTCCAGAAAAATACTCTTCCCAAACACTGAGAGCGCTAAATGTATTTGCTGGGAAGCCAGCGGTTCTTGCCTCTGTATGCACACTCTGACCCAATGTCTCTTGTCATGGAGACACCGTTTGTCACACCAAAGCATTTTGGTACATGAAGCAGAAAATCTAAACCATGATTCCCATGAATCAATAGTCAAGATATTTTGGGTGGTGCAGGGCCAGCCCAAGGTATTTTGCTGCCTTGAGTCTTGTTTAATAAATAAATAAATAAACCAACAAATAAATAATAGCTGTTTGTCAGTGGAATGGACTCCCTCAGAGAGTAGTGTACAGTACTTTTTTTCTTCAACAGAGGTTGGATGAGAATCTCTAAGAGATGTGCTTTACTTGTGTATTGCTTGTGGCCCCTTCTACTAAATGTTTATGATTCTATGAAGGCAACTGCTTCAATCTGCCTAATAGTAGGACTGGCACATTGGGAATGTAGTTGCTATGCTCTTAAGCAGTCCCAGTCAGGGGTGTCACAGTGGTTAGTGTGAATATTGGATTTACAGCCTCCCTCTGGGATGTCACCCAGTGCAGTCTGGATCCCCCCCCTCAAAAACCTTTAGTGACACCCCTGATTCCAGTTCATGTCAATGGGACTTGCAGAGGAAGAGAAAGAAAAGAGAGAGCTGTAGTGCCTGGAGCAAGCCATTCAATTGATCTTCAACCCAGAAGATGTACAGCACAACATTGTGAAAGTGCTGTGCATTGTCAAGTTTCTTACCTGACTCTGAAGTGATTTTTGCGGAGGGCACTGTGTCTTTTTTGGGTTCTGTATTTGTTCCTTCAGTCTTCTTAGGTACATCTGGGCGGATGGCTGACATCTGGGAACTGGAACCTGGATAGGAATAGTGTCATAAACAAGCAACTTCTGTAGGTCCTTGATATCTGCTGGGATTTTGTTCCAGGACCTCCCATAGCAAAGTCCCATTAAATATAGTGACATAGTAAAATGGCGCCCCTTATATAAAATGACAAAATCAAGGTTTGCTTTTTAAAATTTATATATATATTAAAATATTTTAAAGTTCTGGATGTTTGAATCTGTGGGGGGAAATCTGGTTGAATGTACTTTTGCTTCTTAAGCAATTTAATGTGGGGGACTGGCAGTTTTTCTCCCCAGTGTGCCTGGACTGGTACTATATTTGTGGCAGTGGTGACAACTGCTTCTTTCTTTCCTGGAAACTTTCCAAGGTCAGGCTTTGATGGCTCATGGACCACCATTGGTCCATAGACACCACTTTGAGAAGCACTGTTCTATACCAGTGGTTCTCTTCTTTTCCTAGCCCTGTTTTTAACCATGCTGACTGGTACATTCTGGGAGTTACACTACAAAAATTAACCTTTCTGAGCTCTGCTTTTGACAAGTAATGTTAGAAACACTCTCCCCCCAACTCCTAAATCTGGAAAAGTTCTCACAATACAAAGGGAAGAAAAGAGATTTCTCAAAAGCAAATCTGGGTAACAGAGAATGCTGGGAAGACTTGGGAAGTGGTCAAAACAAAGAGCTGCAGACTGCAGTGAATTTCAGTTTACAACATATGCGTGTGTATGTGTCTTCAAAGCATACCCCCAGGAATTTCACAGGCAAGGAACATTCAAAGATGAATTTGTCAGTTCCTTTCTCTGAAATATAGCCCAAGGGACCTGGTATTTGTTGGTGGTCTCCATCCAGGTAGTAATCAGGGTTGACCCTGCTTAACTTCCAATATCAGACAGGATATAACACCTTTAGGGTATATCAGAGCTATAAGAGGAAGCTGGGTTCTCAAAGTAGCCTCTGTTAGCATTGGATAGACCCTTCCTCTTTGATATCAGAGTTGCAATAAAATACAGGCTAAATGACCCTTCTATGGCCCTGCTGTGGACACCATTGCTAGGATTCCTCCATCACACATAGGCTAGCACTAGGAGTCACTTGGGCTCGTTTTGCTGGACACTCTGGAGGAGGTGAAAAGTGCCAACAATGGGCTGATGCCGAAGAGTCAACAACTCAGATAGCCCTGCATGCTAATCTCTCTTGCCTTGGAAATGCGCACCCATCATTCATATTCACACCATAATGTTACCACCTCGGAAAACTGACTTCAAAGTGATCTAAACTCATTTCAAAGAAGCCACCACCATTTGGCCATTTTCAATACCTTGAATTTTGCCCCAGGGTTGAAATTTACTATAAATATTGGTGCCCTTCCTTTGTTTCCTTGGCTCAGTCCAGTAATAGGCATGCATGCTGCCAGTCTATTCAGTTAGCTCCTCTTTCACTTGCCAACCTCCATTTGCCTCGGGAGCAATTGAGTTCCCTTTCCTCTCCAGACCTGTAACAAGAGGAGCAGCTATCCATTCAGGTGTAGTATCTCCATTAGTCTGACCTACTCCATTCCAATCTAACACCTTTGAATTTCTTAGCACTTGTGAGCATGAGTAGTTGTGTGTTTTTTTGTATGATTGTTGATTTCCCCCTTTTAAAATAACACTCATTATTTGTTTAGGACCATGCCTCTGGAATTTTTTTGTGTCTCTGGGCTTGGTATACATAGGAATTTGGTCCCAAGGCTATGTAATCCGGCCAGTATGGTATTGCTACCATTGAGCTAATATTGATTCCCACAAACCTTGAGGGTTATAAATTGGTGGAGAATGCGGGCAATCTCCTGGATTCTGGATGGGCTAAATGTGCAAGTGGCATGCCCAGAATACAGATGTAGAGGAAACAGGCGCTAGAATTTCCAGACAACGGAACAAACTGAATGCAAGAGTGAGTGTTGAATTCTCTGTCTTTGAGCCATAAGGGCTGAGCTATCCAAGGGTTGGCTTTCTCCCTTTTCCACCTTTGGTCAATGATTTGGTTGCAGTCCCTGCACCTGGCACTTTACTGCAAATGAACTTTGACTGTCCAGGGGAGTGACATCCACGCAGATTCCAGACTCTCTTTTTTTGTTTTTTCTATCCGGATGTTGACAAAAGTTGTCAGGGACCCCATGTAGAAACTTCACAAACATTCCACCCCATGCACAAAGTTGTGTTTACATTCATAGGTTTGAGACAAGGCTGTGTCACCACTGATAGCTTTATAATCTCCTAAATTTCTAGTATCAAACTAACTTAAAATTTCAACACTGAAATGCTCAAAATTGAACATTTAAAAATACAATTGAAGCATAGAAAGAAACATGGCACAAAAATTACTAAGGGAAGGCAAACACAGCAAATGTAAAAGTTCAAGGTATGAACAATTTGCAGTGGCTGCATCCACAGTGCAGAAATAATCCAGATTGGTACCACTTTAACTGCCATGACTCAATGCTATGGAATTCTGGGAAGTGTAACCCTGCTCTGGTGTGGCAACAAACTACACTTCCCATAATTCCATAGCATTGAGCCATTGCTGTTAAAGTGGTGTCAAACCGGATTATTCCTTCACTGCAAATGCAGCCAGTGTCTCACTCTCTGCAACATTCAAAATTTGAGGACCAAAAAACAACAACAAAACGCTACCAGTTGGAGGAGCAGGATATTTGTTAGGACAATATCCTCATCTTGCCCCTCTTGTGACTGCACCCCATCTTATACAATTATAGCCCCACCCAATGGCATCACTAGAGGGTTTCAGACAATACCAGGTGACACCCTAAGGTGGGGTAACACCATTGCTCCTCAAACATCTGCCTTGTGGCAGAAACAGGCGCTGGCATTCATGGGGTGAGGTTTAGTAGGAGAAAAAAGGAGACGCCCCAGATTTTAAAAAAATTAAATAAATAAATAAAATTAAATGTTTAAAAAATTCTTTAAAAACATCACATTTTATGAAATTTTCACTTTAAGCACATAACACAATGTATGTGTAAATACATTGATTCTGTGCATATATACTGTAATTTCAAAGTATACTCTTGATTTTGACAGTTGTTCTATGTCACAACTATTATCATTACATTCAGTGATATATGGGCATTATTTTTTAAAAATTACTAAGGATTCTGTATGGTGTTGGATAGGAGGAGGTCAATGGGGGGGGGGGTGAGTTACTGCACCAGGTGACACCAATCCTAAGCCTCACTGTGCCTTGGTCCAGTGTCCATGTTCCAACTAATATTGCATTGCTTTCTGAAGGAATGAAGAGCAGCCAGCATCAACTGGACTTAATCTGCTCCTTCCATCACCCCCTTTTCCTTAGGTGTCATATTTTATTAAGATTTTCAGCTTGAAGGCAGGGAATTGGGAAATTAATGCCTTTTTTTGGCTGAAGGGAGGGGTAAACATACCCTAAATAAAATTAAATATAAGATATAGTGCTGGCTTCCAGGGATGTTTCCAACTTGATCTGCTGGAAACTTCCCTGGAAGTCAAGATGACCAAACTGAGGCTGTCGTACTTTGAACACATCATGAGAAGGAAGGACTCATTGGAAAAGACAATAATGCTGGGAAAGGTGGAGGGAAGTAGGAAGAGAGGAAGGCCACAGGCTAAATGGATGATGGACTCTATTAAGGAGGTCATGGGTTTATGGGGTTACCAGAATTGAGCAGAGCAGTGGAGGATAGCCATGAGGGTCCATAGAGTCCTCTGAATCTTGCCAAGAAAACATCTTGATAGAACCTAGCCTTAAGGTCACCATAGGTTAGGGTGGCTGTTGTGTGGTGTGTGTGTGTTGTGCCTTTTAGCTTTTGCATATTTCCGTGTCTTTAGATGATTTTAAATGTTTTATGTTTTTATTGTAATATTTTTTAAGAATGGTTTTTACCTGTGAGCCGCCTTGGGTCCCTTCTGGGAGAAAGGCAGCATACAAATGAAATAAATAATGGGTTGGAAATGACTTGAAGATCGGCAACAACAAAAGCTGCTCTATTAGCTGAGCTGGAGAGGTGCACACATCTGCTTTTTCCTCTTGCTTGGAGCTGAGCCCCCCTAAACTGGAAAATGTGTACCCTCATCTCCCCACCTGGAGATGACCCATGACAAGTGGAGACTCAGGGCCGAGCATAGTGATCTTGCAACCCTACTCTGCCTCCAGGTTGGGTTGGCACCAGTTACATGTGAGAGGCAAGGAACTGACCCGGAGCAGAGATGAAAGGCGCAAGGGGCTCCAAGAGGTGAGGCTGCTGCTGGGTTGCCGTTTCCTGAGCATTGCCCATCCTCCTAACCAAACCCAGTCAGTTCAAAGGCCTGGGAGGGGGGAAGCAGGAAACAACAGGCCCATTAACCTCCCACCCCACTGGGCTAGAATAACAGGAGAAGGCAAAACAGCAGGAACAAAAGCGTACAAGCTGGGAGGGGGCCTGGACCCCTGGGGAAGGGGGTGCATAGTTTTAGGAGGCTGTACAGGAGAAGCTGAAAGTCCAGGCATGAGAGATAATGCTGCCAATCTGTTTTGTTGTGTTTTCTGGCAGGCGTTCTGTGTCTTTGATAGATGCACAACAGGCAGGAATTCACAAGAGCAGAATCTCGCCCTCACAACACACACACACACACACTGCTCCACATGGACATGAAGAGACAGGGAAAGCATCCTCAGCTCAATTTTTGCTTGTTATACCAGTTTGAAAAGCACATGACTATAGTTGCACAGCCCTTCTTAGATGATGTGTGCTTAGCTCTTCCATCAAAATCATGGGACTTAGACATTTTGCTTTAACCAGAGTGTGCCAACATACCACATCTGAATTATGCTTCTCCCATACCTTCCAATATTTCACAAATGAAAACCAGGAAACATGTAGCTAAGCAATATCAGAGTGTGGTCAAGAAGGCAAAAACTATCAATGAGGAAGGACACACAAGTTAGATGAGGCTACAGCAGTGTGCCTTTGCCTGAGTCTACAGGAAGGTCAAGACTCCACTTCCTCCTTTCCTCTCCTCTCCCTTCTGTGCAGTTGAGTTCAAATTACTTTTGCACTTTGAATTTGTAGCAATTGAAGTAAGCTGAAGTTAAAGGGGGAAAGGGGCTGAAGGAGAGAGAAACAGGCATGTTTAAAGCAGATGAAAAAGTGGGATGGAAGAGGATTAATTGTGACTGTCCCTGCCAAACAAGGACAATGTGCCCCACTTCATGTCATTTCCAACTTATGACAACCCTATCATGGGATTTTCTTGGCAAGATTAGTTCAGAGGAGGTTTGCCATTGCCTTGCCTCGAGACTGAGAGAGTGTGACTTGCCCAAGGTTATCCAGTGGGTTTCAGGACGAAGTATTATTATTATTGTTGTTGTTGTTTATTCCTATAATGCTGTAAATGTACACAGCTCTGTACAAGTAGGGAATCAAACCCTGGACTCCACTGAAACCACACTGGATCTCATGTGCTCCATATTTCTGTATTTTCCCCCTCTTCTTTATATCCTCTGCCTTTGGTTGCACATATACAAGAAATAAAGAAGAGGGAAAAGGGGGCTTCCAGTTTATCCAAGATCCCAGGAAATTTGGGACCTGAGCAGGGCTGCCTAGAAGCAAGGCAGAGGAAGTCAGAAGGCTGCTCTTCAATACCGGAAAAGATATAATGTAGAAGACGGAGCAAGTTTTTTCCCCCTGATGCTCCAAAGAATAGGACATTAATTAATGGATTAAAATCACTAGAAATGAGTTTCAAAGTAAATATTAACAAGAACCTAAGAGAAGTTTGAGGGTGGAATGGGTTCGGCAAGTGTGATATTCTCCTTTGTTAGAAGTTTTAAGCAGAGGTTGGATGGACATCTTGAAGAAGCACTTTAGCTGTAATTTTTTGCATGGACACTATATTGGATGGCCACTGAAATCCCTTCCAACTCTATTGATTCTTTCTCTGTCTACCCCATCACTTCTGAAATACATTTCACCAGAATTCCTTGTGGTCACAGAATTTGATTTAAAATAATAAACCACAGTGTCACAATGAAGTATTTGGGGTCCTGAACACATGAAGGAAGATAGTTTCATGGTCGAGATACCAGATCCTTCAATGTATAGAAATCGAAGATAAAAGAAAAAGTACCATCGATATCTCTTTTTGTTTTAATTCTCATGGTATGTTAATAGTTTTATACTCTTTCTAGCTTTAATTTCTTTTTAGTGTTAACTGCTTTTAAGATTGAGATGAGGAATGGGGTTTTGCATTTTTAAGCATCTTTCTTTTAATTGTATTTTGCTATTTTTAATGTTGTAATCCACTTGGATTCCTTGAGATAAAGCGGACTATAAATAATATAGATAATATAATGCGATGATGATAAATTATGATAATAATAAAATAAATAACTAATAATAATAATAAAGATAATAATTTTTAAAGCACTGCATGTTTGAGACGGCAGGTTCTGAACAATTCAGGTGGGAAGACCATACCAAGCCGAGCTATATGCAAGATATATTCTTCTGCCAAAAAATCTTTGTATAGAGAGTAATGTCTAAAAGGAAATCTAACAGCACAGTTTCAGTGACGTGCTTGTCAGCAGCTATGCTAATAAAAGAAAATTAAAACACAGCAAAGTTTAGTGACAGCTGTCAGCAGCTATGCTAACAAGAGTACCTTAACTACAGAAAAGAGGAGGCCCCCACACAACATCAGATTCCAGGCTCATTATTTTAAGAAGAAAGGAAAGAAAGAAAGAAGAAGAAAGAGAATGCCAGAGGCTTTAGAAATAGCTGGAAATGAAGGCAGAGAGAGCTAGAATAAATTTCAGTGTGAATATAAAGCTAAGAGATTAAAACAAATGCACTACAGCCACTCAGGATCCAAAGGGATCTCCATTCTAAGAGCCCTAATTTACCTGCAAGTGCGTAGCTCTGACCACAGAGATGACACGGATCTCACTTCCTTACTTACGTGGCCACCTTCCTATGTGGCTGTAGCGCTGGCTGTTTTGGTGTGGGCCTTCTGAGTCCGCCTTTTCACACCCGTCCATTCCAAGCGGTTGATGTTCCAATTCTCTGTCGTTATACATCCTGATTGTAGCTCTGCTTGATAGCTAGAGAGGGAAATAAATATGTGTATCGTACAAAGTAGCCACTCCCCATCCCCTGCCTGGGCAGTGGACTGGGAGACTGGGCTGAGGTCCAGGGATGGGGCGGGATAGTTCATTTTAAGAAGCCATCTTATCACTGTGAAATTCCATCGGATTGGAAGCACTCCACCCGAAAATGGCCACCGCGTGAATCTCAGTGCCTGGCATGTAATAGCTGCCTGTACAGATGGGCAGCTATAGCCTCTACTGTACTTCTGGTATACATCATCTCAAGCCGTGTGTTCCCGGGGGCAAATTAACCTTTGTACTTTTGGTAGTGAACAAAGCTCTTTCAGTTTTGGTTAAAGGAGTGTATGTACCTTCAAGCACCTGTCAACTAATGGCAACCCATGAATTACATTGGGTTTTCTAGGCAGGAATACAGTGGGCCCTTGGTATCCACTGGGGTTTGATTCCAGGACCAGTCATGGAGACCAAAATCTGTGGATGCCCCAGTCTCATGGAAAAATCATGGCTGACTGTACTCAGAGGTGGTTTGCAAGTTGCTTCTTCTGAAATATAGCCTACAGCACCTGGTACATTGGTGGTCTCCCCTCCAACTCCCATTCAACTGAAAGAGCTCCTGCTAAAATAAAAAGGTGCAAAAAGTAATATGCCCCAGGGACAAATTGCCTTGAGATGATTTACCAGGAGTACAGTAGAGATGTAGCTGCCCATCCTTACTGGGTAGCTGTTTACAATGTCATACGTTGGAAATGACTTGAAGGACAACACAGAAGAAGAAACTTGGAATTCTAGCCCTACACTTTTTTTTCCAGTGCCTTTGACCAAAGTGCAAGGCCTAGATTCCTTAGGAGGCAGCCTGGACAGCTGATGGAATGATAGACCCTTAGACTAGAAAGTCTTCAAACAAAGAATGACTCTAATGAGGATTGTCCTTTCTCAGCCCTAAAAAAAAAATCTTTACAGAAACAAAAGACCCCTGGCAGGGGTAGCCAAGGGGGGGGTTTGGGGTCCGGACCCCCCCTTCCGTTAGAAAAATGAATGTGTGTGCTGCTGCACACTGCTGCACCCAGCCCCATATAATGGTGGCACATAGTCTGGACCCCCCTTCCTAAATCCTGGCTACGTCCGGCCCCTGGCCACCCTAGTTTCCAAATGTGAAAAGAGAAATGGCCCAGCCTATTCCTGACTTTTTACTCTAGCCTGATCTTCAAAATCAACAAGTGAAGCTTTCTTGTAATGTGATATGCAGTATCACCTGCTAAAATTTATGGTACAAGAACCCTAGTTGAGAAGCAGAGCATATGGACTTAAAGCAAAGGTCCTGGGTTCAACCTTACCATCTTAAGGTATGCTTGGAAGACTCCTATCGGTAACTCGGGAAACAAAAAACATTCAGTGTAGAAGAAAACACAATTCGCTGGACTCAACTCCCATCATCTGCAGCCTGTAGTCACAGTGACATTGAGAGATACAGCCAGCAGCAAATTGGGATTCCTTGACTCACGCTTTCCAGAGCTCACCAAATTGTTCTTTGTGGGTGAATCTACTCACTGCAAAAACAATGCACTTTGACGCACTTTAAGTACTGTGGTGCAGCCTATAAATCCTGGGAGTTGTAGTTTTACAAAGTCTTAGCCTTCTCTGCCAAAGAGTTCGGGCAAACTCAAAACTAGAAATCTCAGGATTTGAAAGATGAAGCCATGGTAGTCAAAGGGGTGTCAGACGTCATTATTCTATGGTGAGTGTCACCCTTGGATTGCAAATTCAAGAATCATCCAGCCAGAATTGACATTTTAGGGGATTCTGGGAGTTACAGTCTAAAATGCATTCATCACCCAAACATGTGCCCATCTAATAAAAAACAGCAGTTGCAACTGCTGCAAATGCATGCCAACACTGGTCACGGCTCTTCCAGTATAATAATTCCCCTGTCTCGAGCTTTGCATCACCCACTGAAGGCATTAAAAAGCTGACTGCACATCTGAGACAACAGCGTCTGAGGATTACGTTAGTGGGAAGGAAGCTGAGAGGTAAATGTGGGACCCCAAAACGAAGAGCTAATGGATTCAGCCATAAGTAATTCATCCCTTAGGTTTAGCGAGTCTAGTTCCCCCGGGGGGTGGCAATCTCCTAGAATCCAGCCAGGGCTAGGATTACTTACAGAGATTTCTAAAGAGCCCATAACTTGAGGCAAAACGGGAGGCTGGCCAGACGAAACCAGCTCAGCATCCGCTCTCTCATTTAATTGCTGTGGCGTGAGAGAAGTGGGTACAGTTGTGTAGGGGGAAGCTGGCACCGGCGAGGCGGGCGAGTCCCATCAGTGCCCTGCCACAGAATAATGTGGATATGGATAACAAGGCACTGCTGCCAGAGGACACCAAAAAGTATCCCCCATTGCTGGCCTCTTTGGATCTCAAGGAAGCATCATAGGAAGTCGGGGAAACGGTCTGTTTCATCAGAGGCAAGGCATGCCAATCCCCATGCACCGCACACCTGCCTTCTGCCCAACATCCTCTCTAATTCCTAAATGAGTCATATGTCTCCATGGGACGGAGGCTGCAGGAAGCAAAATGGTAAAATGGGAGGCGAAGGAGATAAGTGAGTATTCTCATTAAAAGAAGGGCATTTTGTATTTAGTGAGCAGGGATGTTGTCCAATATCTTCATCATTACTGTTTAAAAAAAACAAAAACAAGGGGCTCCCACAACATCATCTGGATATTGGGCCTTTAGTATTCCTCTGGGGTTGATTCCAGGATCCCAGTGGATCCAAAATCCGGATGCTCAGGCCCAATAAATACAATGCATTGTGAAATGGTGCCCCTTACATAAAATGCCAAAATCAGGTTTGCTTTTGGAAAGTTATATTTTGGAAGTTACATTTTTTTTTAATATTTTCAAGCCGTGGATGCTTGAATCCATGGATAAAGAATCCGTGGGTCAGAGGGCCAACTGTAAATGTGGACCCTATAAATTTTGCGTTTCTTCTTGTTGTAGCTTTGATATGCAGTTGGCCCTCCCTATCCATGGATTTTTTAGGCTGACCTGAGCCATAGAAGGCTTTAGGGTCATGACTAACACTTTGAAACAAACGGGCAGCTGAGGAGCTGTTTTAAGAGGAACATTGGCCTGATACAGACAGCAAATAAAGTTCTTTCGAGTCACGTTTTGAGATTGGTGTTTCAATGATGCATGCGTCCTAAGAGTCCAGAAGCTGCACCAAAGCCACGCTCTAGTCCTAAGGACTGGAGTGCAGCTTTGGTGCAGCTTCCAGACTCTTAGGACGCATGCATCATTGAAACACCATATCTCCAAAGTGACTCGAAGCAGCTTTATTTTGGCTGTCTGTATAGGGCTGTAGTATGGTCTCTCTAACCTGAGGCAGACTCCTCAGGCAGAAGATTTGGGTGTGGAGGGGAGACACGCACATAAACACACCTGGCTATTCCACCTGACTCACCCCCCACAACATGCCCCTTTCCTGGAGATTGTTCTCTCTGTTTGCTATGTGACTTGTCCTGCTTTCAAACTGACCTGCTGCCCTTGGAGGTAGAGAAGGATGCTTTCCCATCACCAGTTGCCAGTCTAATTGGCCTCTCTACCTGAAATGGGCAAAGCACTAACTTGCCCTTTGCTTCTGGCAGCAAAATCTATTGGGTCAGCCACACTCTGCTTGAAGGCTACTATTCGCCTTGGGAGGGAAGCTCAGCCATTCACTTGCACAGCTGGGGGCTAAAATGAGTGAATGGGAAGCTTCTTGCTTCCCTTCCCCACCCCAACCTCTCCTGGAATGGGCAAGAGAGGATGTAATAGCAAATTATTCTTGTTACCCCATCACGTGTGTGTGTGTGTGTGTGAATGCGCTTCATGTCATCTGTCGACTCTGTCTTCTTTAAAAGCCAAAACTTTCAATTCTACGACAGTAAAAAAAATAGTTTCCAGGTCTTGTACTACCTTAAAGACTAGTTTTGATTTGGATTAATGGACTGATTTATTAGCTTTCATGAGCAGCAACCCATTTAACAAGACGCACAGAGTTTGCTTCAGCTGGCAAATTATTATACAGATACTTTGATGGTTTTCAAAGTTGCCCTGCTAGTCTCTTGCAGCATAAAAAGGAAGAAGGGAATAAAGTAGCACTTTTAAGAGCAACTGCTTTTTATGTCAGCATGAGCTTCTGTGGATATAAGCACACATCTTCAAATGCAGTCCATGAAAGCTCATGCTAAAATAAAAACTAGTTAGTCTTAAAGGTGCTGCTCCATTACTTCCCTCTACCCTTCCTTTCCCTTCCCTTCCTCCCTTTTATGCTTTGGTGTGTGAAGGAAGAATTGAAATCAGTATGGTTGGAAGGAAATCCACACATGCACCTACCTGCACATCTATGCAAGCATGCGCATCCATTATCTGTCAGTGGAGGCAATGCTCCATGAAACTTTATGCCAAATAAAATTGGCTGGTCTTTATGCTGCCACTGAATTTGTTGTTTCCACAGCAGTGCACTAACACAGCTCTCCCTCCCTGGAACCCTAGGGACAATTACAAATAAAGCAACCTTTCTCAATAAAAACTCACAGCCACTTTATTTCAGCAATTTCTGTAG
Source organism: Sceloporus undulatus (assembly GCF_019175285.1). Lineage (NCBI taxonomy): Eukaryota > Metazoa > Chordata > Lepidosauria > Squamata > Phrynosomatidae > Sceloporus > Sceloporus undulatus. Next base: position 188,022,274 of record NC_056523.1, on the reverse strand, counting down.
GTTTTGAAGTTACACAGAATTCGTCACCAAACAGAATGAAAAGATAACCTGCTGTAAGTGAAAATACTTGCCCTTGAAAGAATCAGGCACTTCAAGATTGTATTCACAAACTATGAGCCTTGTCAGATATTTTGCTGTCTGGGGTGAAGGACAAGATGTCTCCACTTGCAAATTCCATGTGCAATAGTCCATCTAATGTTTGGATCCAGTCCTGGTGGTGTGGCAGTGGCTACCATCCAGAATCCCCTCAACACAGCATAACTACCTGCATGTGGAGATATGCTATGCCAGTGCTGTGCAACCACCATGCAAAACAGCAACATTGTACATTGGCTGGGTGCAACTGTGCACTGTGAAAGCACAATATACAGTACAGTGCACAGTCACAATGTGAGGTATGCAACTGGAAGGTGCAGTATCACAGTATGTGCAAGTCCACGTCTGACATGCCAGCGGAATAGTTCTGATGCACAGAAGTAAATAATTTGTACAACATGCATAGCACAACTATGCCCGCTCACACTTCCCAGTTCATGCACTCCAGTTCAAGAGAATGGCTTGAGGGAGGAACAGCAAGCCAAATTGTGTACATATTTTTGTCCACCAGCTTTCCTTCCCTTCCTACCTCCCAACAGCTGTTGCCTGAGGAAACCATCCCAGTCACACTAGTCGTAATGCTGTGTTCATTTATAAAACATCAGCATATAAAATACTATTATTCACCAGTGGCAGCTGGCAGCTTCCATCCCAGCAGTCTGCTCTAGGATTTAGCCTGGAGTTAACAAGCAGTAATACTACTCAAAATGGTGGTCCACAGACCTGTGTTGGCCTATGAACTATCAGCTGCTGATCTTTAGTAAATTCCCAGGAAAGAAAGAAACTGTTGTAGTCAATAAATACAAACATGGTGCCAGTCCTAGGCACACTGAGAGAGAAAAACCTAGCCCCCAACCCCATCAGACATAGCTGAAGAAGCATTGTTTTAAAAGAATTATCCAAGGTTTTTGTGGTGGTGGTGAAGTCAACCTCCACCTATGACAACCTTATGGATGAGAGACCTCCCAGTCTTCCTATTGTTGACATCTCTGTTCAGGTCTTACAGACGCAAGCTGACCATATCTTCCTCAGCTGAGTCCATCCATCTGTAATGTGATCTTCTTCTTTTCCTGTTGACCTGAACTTGACCAAGTATAATTGTCTTTTCAAGAGAGTCACATCTTCCCATGATGTGGCCAAAGTATGTTAGTCTCAATTTAGTCATCTTGGCTTCCAGAGAGAGTTGAGGCTTGACTTGTTTTGTTATTCCTGTTGTGTGCCTTCAGATTATTTCTGATTTATGCCAACCCTAAAGTGAACCTACCATAGGGTTTTTCTTGGCAGGATTTGTTCAGAGGAGGTTTGCCATTGCCTTTTCCTGAAGCTCAGAGTCACCGAAACCAGTATGACAAATCAAAGATATAGCCGTGTTAGTCTGTGGAATCAGTATGTAGAGAGATCTTGTAGCACCTTTGAGACTCACTGAAAGAAAGAAGTTGGCAGCATGAGCTTTCGGAGACTTCTGTCTACTTCTGATGCATCTGAGGAAGTAGACTGAAGTCTCCAAAAGCTCCTGCTGCCAACTTCTTTCTTTGAGTCTCAAAGGTGTTGCAAGATCTCTCTACATACGGTATGAGAAAGGGTGCCATCGTGTCCTTTGTCTCAAGCAACAAAATGAATGATTGAACATTGTGCATTTTGGTGGGCCAATAAAGGTCTCACTGATGGATTTTTGTTTGTATTTGTTCAATGGCCAACACAGCTACCCCTGAATGTTTTCTGTAAAATGAATTAGTGAATGTCCTGACAATAAAAGGGTAGCAAGGATGGAGTGTGAGAGCCAGTGTGGTGTATTGGTTTAAGAGTTGGACTATGACTCTGGAGACCAGGGTTCGATTCCCAGCTCGGCCATGACACCCATTGAGTGAAATGTGAAAGTCACACTCTCTCAGCCTCAGGGAAAGGCAATGGCAAATCTCCTCTGAGCACTTCTTGCCAAGAAAACCCCAGTATAGGTTCACTGTAGGATTACCATAAATTGGAAAGGAACCTGAAAGCACACAACAACAACAACAGCAATTGTTGAGCTCATCTGGAGCCCTGAGGAAGGAAGAGGAGAGGGACTGTGTGAAGGAGGGAGCTGGAGACAAGCAAGTGCTTGTCCATAGGGCAAAACCATCCAAACCAAGGGGGTGACTGGACATCCTCATTTTTCCAGGACCTGTCCTCCATGTCAACCTTAGCTCCAGGAGGAATTCCACCATGTCCTCCATTTATCATGAATTTTATATTTAGATGAATCTGTTAAGATCTGGTTTTGGTGATGCCCTGCTACATTTTTCCCCCCTGGGATGCCCTCCATTTTGTCCTCAGGATGACCAGAGGTCCTCCTTTCCCAGGACCTGTCCTCCATGCCAACCTTCTGTCCAGGAGCAATTCCCCAATGTCCTCCATTGAGCATGAATTTGCATTTAGATGAGTCTTTTGAGCTTTGAGTTGATGATGCCCTACTACATTATTATTTTGTTCCTGGGGTGCCCCCCTCCATTTTGTCCTCCTCTACAGTGGGGACGTGATCTGAGAGCCCCCCTGTGGAGGGAGTGCACTCTGCCCATGCCCAGAGGCTAGGCTTTCCCAAGCAGAAGAAGGATGCTGCTGCTGCTGCTGCTGCTTTGAGGGACCAGAGGCGGGGCTGCCAGTGCCTCCTCCTCCTCCTCCATCCTTCCTCCTTCTCCAGTCCTTCTCCTTCTGCTGGCGCAGTCTGGGCTCGGATCCGGGGCTCGCTTGCTGTCGCTGCTGCTGCTGCTCGGGCAGCCTCTGTCTCCCAAGAAGAGGAGGAGGAGCAGGAGGAGGGAGCGATGGGCCCGGCGCTGCTGCTTGCGCTGCTCTCGGGCCTCGGAGCCGCCAAGGTAGGACTCGAACCCAGGACCCGGCGCCAAGAAGACTAGGCTGCAAGGGCAGCTCTGCTAGGGATACAGTCTAGAGGGGAGGAGGCAGGGAGTGCCTATATATATATATGTGTGTGTGTGTGTGTGTGTATAGATGATAGATAGATAGATATGTATATATACACACGCATATATAACATATCTATCTATATATGTGTGTGT
>NC_056523.1:187801024-188016128 GCF_019175285.1 Sceloporus undulatus | reverse complement strand
CACACACATAACTATGTTCCTTGTGTGATCCATATTCTGTCTGACTGTTATTTCTTTTTTAAATTGTCTTTTGTATTTTAACAATACACACACACACACACACACACATATATATATACACACATTCTTAAAATACAATAATGAATTTTATTTCTTTCCCACCCCTCCTCAAGGCTTGAGGCAGGGGTAGATATTGTTAAAATACAAAAGACAATTAAAAAAGATATAATAGGCAGATAGGGTATGGATCACACGAGAAACATATATGTGTGTGTGTATGTGTGATTATGTCCTACTACATAACCATATATATGTGATCTATATTCTATCTATTATTAGTTTTTAATTGTGTTTTGTAATTTCACATGCTGTTATCCCTGCCCTCAGGAGAAGCAGGAAAGCAATAAAAAAATTATCACAGCAATGTTTAAATTGTGTTTTGCATTTTAACATGCCCTGAGCCTTGAGGAGAATTGGGACATGAATAAAATTTATTATTAAAGTCAGCCTTCTGTATCCACAGATTCAAACATCTATGCTTGGAAGATTTTTTTAAAATGTATAAATTCCATATATATATATATATATATATATATATGATATAAAATGTATAAATTCCAAAAAGCAAACCATGATCTTTGCCATTTTATATAAGGGGCAGCATATTATTATGCCACTGTATTTAATGGGACTTGAGCATCCACAGATTTTGGTATCCACGGAGGGTCCTGGACCCAAACCCCGCCGGATACCAAGGCCCATTGTAGTAGTAGTAGTAGTAGTAGTAATAATAAATAAATAAATAAATAAATAAATAATCTGTCTAGCTCCAGGGTGCCAGATTTTCTTTCTGACATTTTCTCTGCTCCCTGGAGAGGATTTGTAGTGCAGTGCAGTGTTGTGTAGCGTTGTGGTTTGGGCATTGGACTAGGTCTCTGGAGACCAGGATTTGAATCCTGGCTCTGCCATGGAAACCCATTGGGTGACCTTGGGTAAGTCACACACTCTCAACCTCAGAGGGAGGCAAAGGCAGGGTGACCAGATGTCCTAACCACAAAGGAGGACAAGGAACTGTGAAATGTGGGACATTCAAGACATTTGTAAGACATGACCAAATAAAAGTTTTTAAAAAAACACTAACACAAATGTAGATTCATGTTTCTTGAGCCCTGCTCAAAATGGAGGACATTTTGGAATTCCTCTTGGACAGTAGGTTGAAATGGAGGATATGTCCTGGGAAAGGAGGACGTCACATCACCCTGGGCAAAGGCAAACCCCCTTCTGAACAAATCTTGCCGAGAAAACCCCATGATAGGGTCGCCTCAGGGTCACCATAAATCAGAAATGACTTGAAGGCACACAACAACAACAAGCCACTACAAGTCCCATTTCAGGCTTTGTTGTGGCCCACTGAGCTTGCGGCTTGGCCTCCTTACTCAAGTCACCTAGACGACCTTTTCTTTTTTGCTGGCTGCTTCATTCTGTGATGCACCTGTTTTCCTTCTTGTGTAGCAAACCTTGGCCTGAATGGACTACGCAGATTTTTCCTTTCCTTTATCCCTTTGTCAAGGCGGGTGGATGAAGGGCTGCCTTTTGCAAGAAGGGAGTGGAATACCCGGTTTGCTTTCAGCTCCTTCTAGCTCTGTCATTGAAGAAGTCACCCAAATGCCCATGCTGTTGTGTTGAGAAAAAAGCATTCCTGAGTTGTCAGAGTGTGGGAAAACAAAGAGGAAATATATATATTTTTTATTGTGTAAGAATTGAATGAACAAAACAAGCACCGTGAAGCCTTAAAAGACATCATCCAGCAATGTGTGTGTGTGTGTGTGTGTGTGTGTGTGTGTACTGGGAAACTACACAGCACTGAGTCATGTGTGTTTATTCCGCCACCACTACCTATCCAGCGAAGCTGCTGTCATATGTGTGGTTGTGTAGATGCAAGCATGACTCATCCGCATGCCTACTTGGGAGCAGCTGTGCGCACTTGAGGGGTCTTGCATGTGGGCGTGTGGGGATGGGTGAGCCTTACGTTACACATCATGCCTCTGTGTGCTGGCACCGAACGGTGTTGGCAGGTGAGGAAAAGACTGCAAATCAGGACAAAGGAGGGATGGCAGCAATGGAGTGTGCAAAAATGCAAGGAAGTGGGACTGAGAACAGGATGGAGTCCCACTTTTGCAGAAAGAGCATAATGTGGATGCGAAAAGATGTCTTGTGGGGCATGTATGTGTGTGTGTTGTTGGTGTTGAGTGCCTTCAATTTGTTTCCAATTTATGGCAAACCCAAGGCAAGCCTATCATCGTCGTCATCGTCACGACCACCACCATCACTACTACCACTATCATAGCAATAACAATAGCAATATAGCAAGTACATTTCTATACCGCTTATCAGTACACTTACTCCCTAAGCGGTTTACAGTGTATAAGACAATTGCCTCAACAAGCTGAGTACAGTGTTACCCCGGGTTACGAAAATAATTTGTTCCGCCGCCGCTTTCGTAACCCGAAAGGCTTTCGCAAGCCGAAACCCCATAGACGCTAATGGGGAAAAGCCGCGATTTGGTGCGAAAAAGCGCCCAAAAGCACCAAAATTTCTTTCGTAACCCGAAATAACCTTCGTAACCTGGAACAGTTTTTTTCAATTGGATTTTTTCGTAACCTGGAAATTTCGTAAGGCGGCACATTCGTATCCCGGGGTAACACTGTACTCATTTTAGTAACCTAGGGAAGGATGCAAGGCTGAGTGGACCATGGAGCCCTGTCTGGGCTCGAATTCACAACCTTAAGGCTGTGAATGGCTACAGTACTGGCATCACTGCATCAACAGGGATCCTATCATCATCATCATCATCATCATCATCATCATCATCATCATCATCATTGTTGATTGTCATTGACAGAGAGGCGGGATATAAAGTTTTATTATTTTATCATCATCATCATCATCACTGTCATATGGTTTTCTTGGCAAGATTTGTTCAGAGGGGGGTTGCTGTTGCTTTCCTCTGAGGCTGAGAGTGTGTGACTTGCCCAAGGTCACCCAGTGGGTTTCCATGGCTCAGCTGGGATTGGAACCCTGCTCTCTGAGTCATAGTCAAACCACTACACCATGCTGGCTCACTTTGCTTGTGTAGTCTTCCCATGACAGTGGAATGGTGACTGCCCATAGTGAAAATACAAGATGTTGTGTTCTGTTGTGGAAGGAGAAAGTAGAAGTGTGCAACGTGGAATGTGTGTACAAAGGAGATGTGAGGTGGCCTGTGTTCAAATGGATTTTTTACATAAGTGACGCATGTCTGCTGTCTGTCAGGACTCCAGGAGTCTTGGCTCCTCAGTTACTGGTCTGGAGGAGTGGCTGAAAATAAAGTCAGAGGAAGAGTGGAAGTTGTGGGGGTTTGTGACACAACAGCTACAAGGGGTTGTAGGAGGCTGAGGAGAGAGGCACCAAATCTCCTAGAATATCCTTGCACCTCCTCACTCTATCCAAACCAAGCCTCCCAACGTATTTCTCTTTCTTGTGGTTATTGTTAGGAGTAGCCCTACAAGAAGACTGCAGAGCCTTTCTTCGGTATCGTTACAGATTTCTGGGTACTTTCTTAGCAAAAATGCCCATCCTCAGCCTTACCAGTCTGAGCCATTGTTGTTGTTGTTGTTGTTGTTGTTGTTGTTGTGAATCTTATGGCAACCTAAAGCGAACCTATAATGGAGTTTTCTTGGCAAGATTTGCTCAGAGGAGGTTTGCCATTGCCTTCACCTGAGGCTGAGAGCATGAAACTTTCCCAGTGGGTTTCCATGGCTGAGCGGTGAATTGAACCCTGGTCTCCAGAAGCATAGTCCAACACTCAAACCACTATGCCACGCTGGCCATGGGCCCCCATTTTTTAATTCCCAGATGTGTTTCCTTTCAGACAAGAAAGGAGAGAGTGGGTTTGGGTACTGATTCCCTCACTAGGAGTGGGAGTATGGATGGTATTTTGTTTCTTCCAGCAAAGTCATGGAGGATATGCTAATATCTCTGGAAAAACTCAGTAATATTGACAATGACTAATCATGGAGCTAGGAATTTGAACGCTCTTCAGTCATATAGATCTGGTTGTATGAAGGACACGCAAAGATTGGCAATAATCAAGAAGTTAATCAGGGGATTGATTGGCTAATGAAGCTCATAGTGGGATATATAGAGCTGGTTGGGCAGACGATTTGTGTTTGTGTCCACAGGTCAATGTACTGAATTTACCCCATACCTTCCTGTGATATCTGTGGGTGTATGTGTGTGTGTGAGAGAGAGCCTTCAAGTCGTTTCTGACATATGGCGACCCATGGGGTTTTGTTGACAAGGTTGGTTCAGAGGAGGTTTTGCCATTGCCTTCCCCAGAGGCTGAGAGAGTGTGACTTGCCTAGGGTCACCTTGTGGGTTTAATGGCTGAGCAGGGATTTGAACCCTGGTCTCCAAAGTCCTAGTCCAACACTCAAACCACTACACCACATTGGCTCTTGGGTATGGTTATATATGCACGCCGTTAATTGTGTTTCCTTTAATCCCAAGAAGCATCCCAGAAAACATCAACGATAGCATACAAATTGTACGAATAAGTCATGCAACCTCTTTTCCAAAACCTTTCATTTATCGATTTATTTATTTTTAAAAACTGCGAAGACAAAGTCATTTGAAACACTAACCCAAAATACCATTTGGTAATTCAGAATATAAATAACCACATCTGCAAAGCCTCCCACCGGAAGCTTTTTGGCACTTTAGGGACAAGATAGTCTGTTGTTTTGTGGGCATTTGTTTTCTATGAATCTTCCGATGAATTGCCTGCTGCGACTTCTCCTATAAACCGCTGGGTCTCTCAGATACAATTGCATTTACTGTGTTTTTGCTCACAGACAGCTACGTGCCTGTCTGAGGAAAAATCCAGACAGAAATTGAAGAGAAAAATCTGGAATGCCTCTTCCAAGGAGATAACCCTTGGCCCTCAGAGGAGTAGGAGCAAGCAGTATTGTCCTAGCTTGGATACTTACTTATGTATGTTAAAATACAGCTCTCGTTCTATAACAAAGAAAGAGAACAAGGAAAGGCATGTCATATCAAGGGGTAGCTGTGCTGACCATGTAGCAAAGTGCAATGACGTCCAAAATTCACAAAATCTGGGTCACCCAAATGTAAAAAAATACATGTTACAAGCTGCCAGAGCTTCACTGGCTTCTTCATCAAGCCTGCAACACAACAAACTACTTTGCCATAAAGCTTGTTGTGGGAGGCTTTGCAGATGTGGTCATTTATTGTCTGCATTACCAAATGGTATTGTTAGTTAAGGTTTCAAATAAGTTTGTCTTAGCGGTTTTAAAAAATAGATTAATAAAAGGTGTTGGAGAAGGTGTTGTTGTTGTTGTTGTGTGCCTTCAAGTCATTTCCAACTTATGGTGACCCAAGGCCATTATGAGCTTTTTGTGGCACAATTTGTTCAGAGGAGGTTGGCCATTGCCTTCCCCTGAGGCTGAGAGAGTGTGACTTGCCCAAGGTCACCCAGTGGGTTTCATGGCCAAGCTGGAAACTGAACCTTGGTCTCCAGAATCATAGTTAAACATGCAAACATTGGCTCTCGCTTATTCCTGAAATACCAATATTAAGTCAAGATACATAGTACCAAAAGCTAGCCAGAATATTTGAGGCAGAAAATCCCACAGGGTCCATCCCCAGAAACAACAGCAGAGCAAAGCATACATGTAAGAAACATTAAACTACACTGATTGTTGTTTCATGCTGATTTCTAATTAAGCCCAATGCAAAATTTCTTGTAATTTTGCCTGACAAAGGCACTGGCAAAAAAAAACCCTGAACAAATCTGGCCAAGAAAACCCCATAGTAGGTTCACTTTAGGGTTGACATAAGTCAGAAATGATTGAAGGCAGACAACAACAGCAAGGGGAGGATGGATAAATTATCCTTGTTTCACTATCAGCTTGATCATTGTTGTTGTTATGTGACTTCAAGTCGTTTCTGACTTACGGCGACCCTACTATCATGGGGTTTCCTTGGCAAGATTGATTTGTTGAGAGGAGGTTTGCCATTGCCTTCCCCTGAGGCTGAGAGCATGTGCCTTGCCCAAGGTAGCCCAGTGGGTTTTATGGGTGAGCAGGGGAACGAACCCTGGGCTCCAGAGTTGTAGTCTTATGCCTGAACCATTGTGCCCCGCTTGATGATTGCTGTTTGAAAGAAAAATAATCTTCCTTGTTTCTTACAGCCTCTTACCACCCCAGGCAGTTCCCATGGAGGGCTAAACCACAACCTCCCTGGGGGGACTCGGCGGGTGAGACGTGAGCTTCAGGGGACACCCTACGAAGCAGTGGAGACCGCATTGGCTAATGAAGTGTATTACCCAGATCTAGTTCGGCTGGCTGCGCTGGAGAGAGCCATGTCGTCCCCGGGTGGTCAGCTGCAGGAAGAGCATCTCGCCCAAGCATTAGAGCGAGCCATGGCTTCCTCTGGTAACCAGCTCCAAGATGACCACTTGGCTCAGGCACTAGAGAGGGCAGTAGTTCCACCGGGTCACCAATTCCAGCCAGATGAGCGCTTGGCTTTGGCTTTGCAGCGTCTTCTTCAGGATGGGCATCGCCGCGACCAGGAATCTGTCTACCTGGCCAACCTGCTAAGGCTTTGGGATGAAGCAAAGGGTGCCCAGTTGTATCCTGAGTATGATGAGACCGGCTTAGTGGGTGCCTCCTCTCCACCTAGATCGCTGCCGAATCGTTACTGGGTCCCCGAAGGAGGTTTTGAACCCCAAGAAGAGCTGGGAGGGGAAGAAGAACCCGCTGGAGAGATGGATCCTGAAATGATGAGGTAGTTGAAAATGGGAAACTTTATGGGCTTGCTCAGATGTAGGGCTTGGCCATCAGAAGCTGTTTTGAACACCATTTCTCAGCTGTGAAACAGAGGAACTAATAAAGAAGGAGATAGCTCTGAACATGTGCAGAGTGTTCCACATATCCTTCTCCAGGGCATAAAGTCAGGCTATTTTCATACTTAATTAAATATAAATATGACACAGAGAGAGAGACAGAAGAGGGGGACTTTACGGGTCATATCATGGAAATGATTGATAAGAAATTTGGATGCCATTCACATTTTCATTATTATTGAATAGTAATGGTTTCTCCTGGAGTATAAACTTCAGGAGACGTGTGACATTTTGCATGTTTGATATCTATTTTAAAAACATCTACTTCTCCTCCCCTCATGGAAGAAACTAGTATCTCAGGGCCAAGGGTTCTGCTTCACCTTTGCCCTGTCAGGTATTTTTCTGTATTTGGGGGAGTTTCATTTGCATGAGGAGCTCATGCAGACATGCAAACTTTCATCTGAAATGGTACCCCCACCCCACCACCACCATCATCTTGACCACTACTACTTCTAGTGGTAGTGATCAACAAGGACTATTTCGCCACTGCACTATATATATATATATATATATATATATATATATATATACTTTAAAGGGGTAAAAATGATAAGTAATTATCCAATTTTTTAGGATTCAGGCTGCATCGGCACTGCAGAAACAATGCAGTTTGACACCACTTTAACTGCCATGGATCAATGCTATGGAATGCTGGGATTTGTAGTTTTGTGAGACATTTAGCCTTCTCTGTCAAAGAGCTCTGGTGCCACAACAAATTACAATTACCAGAATTCTATAGCATGGCGCCATGGCAGTTAAAGTAATATCAACCTGGATTATTTCTGCAGTGCAGATGCAGCATCAGTCTAATAATTGGATAGTCATGGTTGTAGGATATTTGAGGGTTAACACAGTTTTCTCCTCCCCAGTCCAGCCCATTGCCTCATTTGAGAATGTGGGACAGATTTTCCAAGTTACAAAATGTAGGCTCAAAACTCTTTTTTGAAAAATCTCAAGGCCTCCTCAGAAAGTCTGAGCCCTGGGGATCATCACTGCCATGCCAGATGATTCAGGGCCCAGATTCTCTCAGAGATATTGCAGGTACGTCTATGAATTTGCAGCTGTCATTTAAAAGGGAAACATCTTGAATATTTTATTGTATACTACAGGCTCTAATTGCTTAGTAAGGAGTAAATGTCCTCATTAGGTAGGTATTTGGCGTTTGATCATTTTACTAACAGTTAAAAAAATAATTTAGCAATATATTAGACATCAGTTTTTATCAAAAAGTGCCCTTTAGTTGACAGAAGGTTGTCTCATCCAGAAGAGGCTTCCATGAATACCACTCCTTTCTTCTGCAGCCCAATCCCATACTTATCTACCATGTGAATGCCCTACCTCACATTTATGTACCCTGGATTCCCACCCTTTCCCCCTCTTTTCCCTTTCCCCCTTTCTTTGTAATATATACTTTTTTAAAAAATCAAGTAAATATGTCATCTCCATTCTGTTCTGGAGGATCCCATAATTTGGGAGAGATATTTTAAAAGAAGCACAGGAATTGCAGAAGGAGGGAGAAATAAGTGAAAAAGGCCAGACTGTTTCAATTTACAGAAGACAAACCATTGGATTAAAGAACTATCAAGGAACAGAAGGATGAGATTAATATAAGTATTTAGGTTTTTGCTGTTTCCTTTTTACTTATGGCAACTCTCTGAGGCTGCTGCCACACTGCAGAATTAATGCATTTTGACACCACTTTAACTGTCATGACTCCATCCTATGGAATCCTATGATTTGTAGTTTGGTGTGGCACCAGAGCACTCTGACAAAGAAAGCTAAATATCTCACAAAACTACATCTGAAGGACTACATAGTCTCTCTCCCTCCCTTTCCAAGTAAGGCAAGTGTATGCTTATACAACATGTGTGTATGTGCCTTCAAGGCACGGTCAACTTACTGTGACCCCATGAATTTCATATTCTTTAGACAAGGAATATTCAGAGGTGGATTTGCCAGTTCCTTCCTTTGAAATATAGCCTGCAGTACTTGGTATTTGTTGATCGTCTCCCATCCAAGCACTAAACAGATCTGACTATGCTTAGCTTCCAAGATCAGACAGGATCTGGTGCCTTTGTGTGTAGGTGCCTTTAAGTCACCTGTCGACTTATGGCAAGCCCATGAATTTCATAGGCTTTTCTTAGGTAATTCCTTTTTCTGAAATATAGCCCACAGTATCTGGTATTTGTTGGTGATCTCTCATCCAAGTATTAACCAGAGCTGACTGTGCTTAGCCTCCAAGATCAGAGGAGGATCTAGTGCCTTTAGGGTATTTAGCCTGTCTAAGCGTATAATTAAGAATGATAAATTCTGTTATCCAGCTGTTGGGAGGAAAGTGACAGGTAAGTTTAGGAGCCAAAATCTCTTCTTAGCTACAGCCCAAAGTCTGGGTGAGTTGGGACTAGGGACCAGGCCGGCTGGCGGACTCCTGAGTTCTCTTTTTCTGTCTTTTTCAGATACCTGATTGGCAGAATCCTGTCAAGAGGGAGCAACCTGACCCCGCAGCGCTTCCCAGTGTCCCCCAGGCGCCTGCGCCGTGCCATCTTTGATGGAGATCTCCCAGAGCCCCCCAATCTTCTGAGGGTCAAGCGGCTAGGTGGGGAAGTGGTAGGGGAATCCCAACTGCAACGGGTCAAGCGGACAGAAGGGGAAGGAGTTGGAGGGAGGAGAGGTGTAGCTGGAGGAAGTCAGAGGCTTCAATATATTCCTGAATAGCAGGAATTGTCCTCTGCAGGAAAAACATGGGGAGGGGAGGTCACCACTGCCCCCCTTCTCTCTGCCAGTCTCTGAATGTCAATGGACTGTAAGTGACCCCAGTGTTTTTTTCCTGCCTTTGTTCTGCCTTGTGACCCCTCAAGTACTGGGGAGGAAGGCAAAAGCCTTGGGCTGGGGTTGCCTTCCCAGTTATAGTTGGGGGGGCAGCTTTTTGCCACACTGACTTTCTGACCCTCCAGTCAGAAAGCTCCAGTTCAGCTAAATGGCTGTATTGTAACAGTGAGCAGCCCTTCCTTGCCACCGCTCCAAACCCAGGTCTGGGTACTACCAGCCTGCGTTTCTTGGCCCTTTAAAAATAAAATGGCTCAAATAAAGTTGGAGCCTCCAAATCTTCCTTCTGCCTTAATATTCCCATGACATCACTCCTGTCTCTCACCTCTTCTCTCCCAGTCTCCACCTGCTTGTTTTTGTCTGGTTTGTAAGGCCCCGTTGTGTTCCCCCCTATTTGGCACATACAAATACATATGCACCCCCTGCAGATTTGTTGCCATGTTTGATCATGCTTGTGGCCAGAGTTTTGGTGTGATTAATAAATGAATAAAAAAAAGTCCCCTTGGATATTTTAATGTAGCTGCGGTCTCACTGGTCTCATCTTTACATGCCTTGTTCTAACAGACCGTATTGGCATTCCTGTTCATAGGCAAAGTGATTCTGAATTTTCACATATGCACACACACACATACACCTCCTCTGTTTCTTTATGTGTATGTGTATTTTTTATTTATTTACACACATAAACACAATGGATGAATGGAACAAACAGGAAGTTCTGGAATGGAACACTAGAGAGCTGATGACCAAACTATCTATACTACACCTCACTCAGAGAGCCTTATTGCATGAGAAAAGGAATCGGAAACAGAGCAAGAAAGTACAGACTTTTTCCATGCCCCTTTGCATGATGTAGTAGCATTTTTGTTCTCTTCCCAAGGGAAACAATTGTAAAAGCATGCTTTTGTCACCCTGTAAAAATCCCTTTGACAAAAGGCATGCTTTTCTGACTTTTTCCCTCTGGAAGGAAAACATAAGTGTACCAAGGGCATGCAGAGAGGCATGGAGAAAGCCAGTACTCTCCCACTCTGCTTCATCTTTCTTTTCCAGTGTGATAAGCCTCTGAGTGTAAGGCTGTGCTAGCTTCCATTTTGTTCTCCCAGACTGAGCTGCCTGTAACATTCAAGTGCTGCTATCGCCTTGGAATTTTACTGGATAACTTTGGGCAACCCATACTCTTCTTCCAACTCTGACATATCCTGTCTTTAAAACAAGATGACTTGCCTTAGATAAGTATTTCCCAAACTTTGGTCCTCCAGATGTTTTGGACTTCAATTCCCAGATGCCCTAGCCAGTCTGGCCAACAGTCAGGAATTCTGGGAGCTGATGTCTAATACATCTGGGGAACCCAAAGTTTGGAAACCACTGCCTTAGGTGGTTCTGGTGAGGATAATCAAGAATAATATAAGTTAAAACATACTAAAACAGCTATGAAAGTTACTTATAGGCATATTAAAACAGCTATATAAGTTATTAATAACACACAAGAGTATTATTATTATCAAAAATATATTTATTGCAACTGCAAGACCAGGGCCTTGTTTGGCAAATGAATGTCTATTCCATTCTGAAGGCTAGAAGGCAAATTTCATCACGGGAAACGAATCAATCGGGAGTCAATGCCGAGGTAACACCTGTGTACATACATTGAAGGGGGAAAAGAAGGAATAGTGAAACAGACATGCTAAAACACTGGTCTTTATTTGGTGTATTGTGTTCTGTAATCAGAATTGGAACCATTTTACTACTTGAAGTGGCACTAAAAATCTCCCTTGCCCTGCTAAGAGTAGCCTGCTTTTAGAAATACCCAGATACCATTCTCAGCCATCATCTATTTCATGACTGGGTTACTTTACTTTGCTGCCATGGAAGGGCTGGCTTTGTCCACAACGGAATCAAAACCAAAGCACTGCCAATCTCTCTCTTTTTAAAGTTCCTACATACCATTAAAAATAATTCAGTCTTTCCCACTTTAGGGTTACAAGTGTGAAAGAAGACTGTGGAGGAGGAGATGTGGGCAGTTAGCCACTGAGAGTTCACAGTAGCTTCTTCAGTTCCCCCAAAATGTATTCTCTGCATGTAACTTCTGAAGGGTGGAAGTAGACTGAAGTCTATATGAAAGCTCACTCTGCCAATTTCTTTCTTTCAGTTAGTCTCAATGGTGCTACAAGATCTTTCTACATAATGATTCCACAGACTAATGCGGCTATGTCCTTGAATTCTGAAGGGTGATGTTGCTTGCAGACAAACTGCTGGCCAAAACATCGAAAATCCACAAAATACCAATATCTTTATTGGGCCAACCAATTTGTGCATTTTGGTATCACAGTTTTGTGGATTTTTGATGTTACTGTACTGTTGATTTATTTATACTGTGGTGAAGCTGCTAAAAGAGGTTTCTGATTTGGAAATCAAAACATACCAGTCTAGTAATGGGGAACTCTTACCTCTCCAAATGTTTCAGCCCACAACTCTTATAATCCTGTATTGTTTGCCATACCAGTTGGGAAGCTGAAATCCCAGACAACTGGAGGGCTGTGGGTTCTCCATTTCTGTGATAGGCTTTCCTTTTTCTGTCCTTACTTTCCCCATCTGCCTTGGGTTTTTTTGTTTTGTTTTGTTTTGTTTTGCTCTGTTCCCCAAATTCACTCTGAGAATAAAAAAGGAATGCTGAAAAGTTTGCCCGTGTTTGGGGCTAATTGTGGTATCATGTCTTTGGCTACACTGTGGAAGTAATTCAGTTTGACACCACTTCAATTGGTATTGCTCAGTGCTATGGAAAGTTAGGATTTGTGGCACCGTATTATTTTTGCAGTACAGATGCAGCCTGTGCCCACACAGACTTTTGATTGATTGTCAAATAAAAGTTTCTGCTCTGAATTATTATATCTGGATTAGTCATTCAGTGTGACCTCCCCAAAACGGAACTGGCCAGCAGGGTTTTCTCTGTTTCTGAGGCAGTCTCAAAGAAAAGTGGCTTCTGGTCAGCTCTCTCCTACTTTGATGGGGCTTGATCATGGCATCAGCAAGTACAGCACTTTGAATTGGCCCAAGGTGATGCCATTTTGATTGTCCACAATTTGCCCTGACATAGTGCCACTCTGGGATATTTTATGGCAGTAGTGATTACAGCAATGGCTGCTTTTTAAAACGGCCCCAGCATAGGTATGGCCCCTGCAGGATGCTAAGTCCCTAGTAGCTACTTGAGAATGCTGTGTGCCAATGCAAAGTTTGAGATGCTGACACATATCTTACATAAGGCCTGTCAAGGTCAGAGGCAAAATAGGTCTTCTGTGATCAAGCCAAGCTATGCATCACTCTGGAGCCAAGAGAGTAAAAAGGTTTTATGACTGGGGTCAAGCCCTGGATAGTGACTGACATTGTCTCAATATATTAATTACACTTTCAAATCCCCCCTGAATTCCTATTCAAGCTGTTACTTGTATCATGTTGCAAAAGTTTGCTCCCACCCACATGAAAATAGGTACATACAGTATTTTCTGTATGTACCTAATTATTTATGCCCTTCTAAAGCATCTTATCTTCTACATGTTTGGCTCATTTACTGAAGCTGTCGTGCATCATTTTCAATTATACCCATTTTTGTGACTCACATTTTTAAAATATGAAATGTACTGCAAGTCTGTGAAACATAGCCTCATCTGTCACAAATATACACATTTCTGAGGCAAGGAATGCTTGGTTCCACAACAAATCTCAGGAGGCGCAAAATGGGTAATTGATGCCCTTCTCCAAAAGCATCTTCTACATATGTGGCTCATTTACTGAAACTGTCTTTGTGCGTATTTTTCAATTGTATACATTTTAGAGACTCACATTTTAGAAACATTATGTGAAGTGAACTGGAAGTCTATGAAACATAGCCTCATCTGTCACAAATATGCGGATTCCTGAGGCAGGACATGCTTGGTTCCACAACAAATCTCAGGAGGAGCAAAATGGGTAATTTAGACTAGAATGTTGAAACCACAATTCTTGTGTCTAGCCTTGACATGTACTCAAATCCATTAAACTCTAGTACAAGTCATACATTGTGAACACTGTACTTCTTACCATCTTTGTGATTAACAGAAATGGTACAAAATAAGTAATATGGGCAAAATTTATCCAACTGGATTTTTGCCCAATTGGATTTTGTGATATGGGACAAAATCCAGTTTTGAAAAGGTGAGTCTATTATTTGAAGGGGGGATAGTTATTTATCAGCATTGCCAGAATGAAAACTGCAGAGGCTTCCTGCAGGGGTGTCACAAGGGGGTGCGGGGAGTGTGGACTGCACTGGGTGACATCTCAGAGGGGGTTGTCACTCATCATCCATACCAGAGGGGGCTGCTGGCACCTGGCAGTCACTCCCAAGTCTGTCAGGGCTGTTGGCTGGGCCAGAAAAACCGAGGTGCCAGTAGCAGTGACACCAGAGGTAGCCACGGACACCTTTCCTTCCTGCTGCCATCACCTCCCTTTCCTGCCTTTCCAGCAGAAGCAGCTTATTGCCACCTTCTACCATTCATGTTTCTCTGCTGCCTTGGGCTACAGAACTCAAGATGGCAGAGAAGAAAAAGAAAGTGGTAGTGGCGGCAGAGATCTGGATGCTGCCAAGGATGGAGTTATTGTGGGAAGGGACTGCTGGGTGGCAGCAACACCACATCCCTGTCAGTGGCTGCAGTGGCAGATATGGCTGAGGCACCCTGGCTGGAGGAATGGGGCAACTGTGGGGTATGCCAGGCAGCACGGGTAGGACGGGGAGGGTGGCAAGCTGGCCAGAAGGGGGAAGGCGAATAGCAAGTGCTTCTCCTTGCCTGCTGCCACTTCTCTTTATGCCACCCCTCCCCGCTCCTTCCTTATTCTCCCCATGTTGAATGTGAAGTCAAAGGTTTTCACGTCTGCCATCAATAGCTTTCTGTGGGTTTTTCGAGCAGTGTGGCTGCATTCTGGAAGAATTTATTCCTGACATATCACCTGAAACTGCACCTGGCATCATTAGAGGGACTCTGAAGTGGCCAGCCAAAGATGCAAGTGACACCACCCCAGCAATGCCACTGGGCTCCTGCATCCTTAATGATTGTGTAGAAGCGGGAACTTCAGTAGCTGTCGCTTGTGATACAAGCAGGTGAAAAGCAACACCTGCTGACATTACCTCTTCAAGCAGAGGAGCCTTCTCCAGTTTCACTCTGGCAACTCTATTATTTGTATAGTTTTGGGAGGGGTGGGCTTTAAACATACTATAAATAATGTCTTTCTTTGCTTTCTTTCTCCCCTCCCTGCCTCAGAGTGCATCTAGCCTCCATCTTCGCTTATTCCATTTGTGCCTTTGTTGTGTTTCATTGGTCATTGCTAAGCAACCATTAAGACAGCTGCCAGCCCTGCTTTTAATGTGTCTGCTCCAAGCTGAAGCCTCGATGAGTCCCTTTCTTCTTTGTTGCCAAGAAGAAGAAGAAGAAGAAGAAGAAGAAGAAGAAGAAGAAGTAGTGTGTGCACACTTGCACACTCCTGCAGTGGCTTACCTCTCCCCTCTGGGGGTGGCGCATAGCCTTCGGGGAGAAGAGCATCCTGTCGGTTTCCCAGCACAAAAGCCAGGGTAGCTAGGACTAGGGCATCGGCGATGCCAAGCAAAGCAAGAGTAAAGGCCCAGTGTATGCTGCAGGTGCCCAAGGTGTAGCTCCTTGCCCGAGGCCCACAAAGTGCCCTCACCTCCGGGGCTCCCCAGCCGTCGGGGAAAACCAGGCAGCCAAGGGCCTGGCAAGTCGCTGGGAGAAAAACACAGGGAGGGAGGAGGGAAAGAGAGAGAGAAAGAGAATAAAATGGTCATCCCTAAGTAAAAATGGTGTAGTGGTTTGACCATTGGGCTATGACTTGAAACCAGGATTCGAATCTCCACTCAGCCATGTAAACCCTCTGGGGCAAGTCAAACTCGCTCAGCCTCAGTGGATAGCAATAGTATGTACATTTCTATACCGCTTAATAGTGCATGTAGCACTCTCTTAAGTGATTTACAATCTGTAAACTAATTGCCCCCAACAAGCTGGGTACTCATTTTACCAACCTACAAAATGCTTGAAGGCTGAGTGAACTTTGGAGCCCTGCCTGAGATTGAACCCACAACCTTGTGGCTGCAGGATCAGCATTTAACCACTGCACCACCAGGGCTCCAGGATGGCAATGGTAGGCTCCCTCTGAAGAAACTTGCCAGGAAAACCCCATAATAGGCTTGTTATAAGTTGGCAATGACTTGAAGGTACACAATGACAACAAAATAAAGACTCACACTTGTACTGGCAGAGTCACTCCTCGGGGCTCCCTTTGCAATGTTAAAGTTAGGTCTGCAGGGGGCCAGCATAGCATAGTTGGGCTATGACTAGGGTGATCAGGGTTCGATTCCCAGTTCAGCCATGAAACCTGTTGGGTGACCCTGGGCAAGTCACACTCTCTCAGGCTCAAGGGAAAGCAATGGCAAGCCTCCTCTGAACAAATCCTGCCACGAAAACCCAGTGATAGGTTTGCCTTAGAGTTGCCATACGTCAGAAACAACTTGAAGGCAGATAACAATAACAACAGCCTTGCTGTAGCCATGTTGGGAGCTTCAGTGTGACAAAACATTTTTTTTTTTGCCTAAGGCAAATGATAAAAGGGGCCTTTCATCTCCAGTCCACATAAAAAACTTGACAGACCTGACTTTACTTTATTGATCTTACTTTAACACTAGCAATGGAACAGTGTCTGTCACCAGGCTTGAGACAGAGTGAGTTTGGGGATGGGGGGGGGGGGGATAGGGCAGATTGCATACTGTTTTATTGTTGTTGTGTACCTTCAAGTAATTTCCAACTTATGGCGACCCTAAGGCTATTGTGGGGTTTTCACACACAGCTGTTATCTCCAGTGAAGAGGGACAGTTAATAGGGTGCTCTTCAGCATCTTTTGCCAGAAGCAGTTGCCTCGCTGCATAATGGTAGGGTTGGTTCTGGGCACTTGGATGTTAGTTTACTTCAGACTTTTCCCAGTCTTTATAATCTACCCATCTATATGTCCTCTTAAAATATACACATCGGCAGAGAGTGCCATTATATTTTCTAGAAAACATTTCTAGGGTAGCCATGCAGGCCATAGAACAAAGTACAATAACATCCCAAATTCACAAAACAGCTGTATCTTTATTGGGCCAACCAAAAGGTATGAAATACATGATGCAAGCTTTTGAAGCTCCACTGGCTTCTTCATCAGGCAAAGATGTTAAAAACCATACAGGAGAAAAATGTTAGTCACTCATGGGCCTACATTCTATCTGAGAGATAGACAGTTAACATCGTCATATCTTCCTTTCTCCTGTATGATTTTTAACACCTTTGCTGGCGCATTTTGGTAGCCCAATAAAGGTATTGGTGTTGTGTGGATTTGAGGTGTTATTGTACTTTGCTGTACGGCCAACACGGCTAGGTGGTAAAAAAAAGGGCCTTAAGACCAATAGAAAGTTGTCTGATATAACAAGACTGCCATCATTCTCACAATATTCAACAAGGTCAAATGGAATCTAATGGGGTTATTAGTTGGTATACACTACATCTTTCAGTTTATGGCTCGGCTGTAACCACTGAGGTCACACTGCCCAAAGGCTTCAAAATCTTGAGCCAAGCCTGGAGTTCTCTGCTAGTGTTACTGAAGAGAAGAAAATATACCACCCCTTGCTGTGTAGCACTCTGTCTCAACTCTCCAATGCGTTGGACTTCATTTTCCATCATCCTTAGCCAGCACGTTTCTTGGCCATGTTGGCCAGGGATGATTAGGATCGGAGTCCAACACATCTGGGGATCCCAGGCTGCTATATACAATGACAAGTCCCATTGTGATCCAAAGTATTTTGATACATAAAGGTAAAACTGTTGAGAGCTTAGAAAGCTTTTAACTTTTAAGAAGGATGAATGTAAAGACATGGTGAAGCCATCCATAATTATGCAGTAGGATAATGAGGATAATGCTCTTGGACCAGTTCAGTTATAGACGGTTTCAGCATGTAATTCTGATCAATTCTCTATAAAAGTAACTTCCAAGCTATGCAACAGCATCGCTCACTAAAGAGACACAGTGTGTCGGGAAATACTCCTGCATCAGGCTAACTGAAATTACTGAGACTTGCGATGTTACATGGAAATTAAATGGGTCTAGTTTAAAATGGGTCGGTGTAAAGATGAGCATGGGCCATATATATGGAGTATTGGTTTTAAGACCATTCTAATGCATTAGATAAATACTAAATGCCATGAAACATCAGGAGAATTGAGGGACAGCGTGATGTAGTAGTTTGAGCATATGACTCTGGAGATCAGGGTTTGATTCCCTGCTCACCTATGGAAATCCAATGGGTGAACTTGGATGAATCACAGGATGTTATCACATGTGAGGAATTTCTCTTAATTTTGAATGAAAGGAAAGTGGGGCCAGAATGCATTTACGTGAATTTACTAGTTTAGTGAATTTACGTGAATTCAAATTGCGTTTGAACTGACTTCCCATTGCCCGAAAATAGCATGCCATTGCCCAAATTTGTGTGTGATCACCTCTCACGCAATAACGTGAAACCCCAGGATTGCGTTCGGACTGACTTCCCATTGCCCGAATTTGCATGTGGTAGTCTATCACGCAATAACGTTAAACCCCATGATTGCGTTCAGATTGCCATTGGATTATACTTCTGATTCCCCTTGTCTGATAACGTCCACACACTCTCACTTCCAGAAAACCCCATGATAAAATCTTTAAATAAAGACACATACTGCCTTAGGGTTGCCATAAGCCAGAACAACAACAACAACAACAACAACAACACATTACCAGAATATTCAACATGGTGCTGGGTGGGATATGAGGGAGGAGTTTTTTCTATTCCCACCTCCCAAGTTCCTCAGGGGAGGTTGCCCTCCATTTCAAGCTCTCTGATGGTAAAAGCCAAGCTTCAGTCAGGGGTTAGAGGACGGATTTTGCTCTCAATGGAGCAAGTGAAAGACAATCACAATATTCCCAGGTGAAGTGAGGAAATTCCTGTTAGTTCCACCAACTGAGAATGAAACATGCTTCCACCTTCAACAGGTATTCATGTTGGACTGACTCCCAATGTATGGCAGCCTTGTGGCTTGTTTTTTTAAATATGATACCAGCACATGGCCACAGTGAGTGGGTTGTAGAGGTCTTGAGTCCCTACCATATTATTGCTCCCTGACCCCCTGTGCTTTTTTGACCTGTCTGTGTTCTTAGATGGCCCAAATTTGCCCCTTCTCTCCTGCACCCACCAGCATTACCCCAGGAGACCTTCGCTCCCCCATGAAGGGTCTCTTCCACTCTCACCTGCCGAGAGCTGCTGCCAGGCACACACTTTGTAGACAGTGCCAGGGCTGCAGAACCAGAAGAGCCCCAAGGAAGCCACGCTACCCATCACCAGCACCAGGGCCATCAGGACAAAGACAGCAGCTGCTTTGAAGGACGGGATGGGCGTCAGGGTGACCAGGGATCCCTCACACTGGAGGACATTGTCCCGCTCTGTGCAGACTTGGTAGAGGCCAAAGGATCCCACGGCGCTCACGCTGGGGTCAGAGAGCACCCCTGAAGGGGGCAACTGGTAGGTGAGGGTTGCTGTCTGCACCCAGGCCGGCTGGATCAGCACCACCACCTCAAGGATGCCAAAACAGAGGGTACAGCCAGCCCAGAGGGCACCCACCGCCCTGGCATTGCGCACAAAATCTGTCTGGTAGAGCGCCGCTGCTTCTCGAGCAGCCAACATGGCCTACGTCTCTTTGGCAGGGCTCACCACCTTCCTTTGCTCCTCCTGGGAATAATAGTTCAGCCTCCCTCTTTCCAGAGATGGAAGTCCAGATGGCTATGCCCCCTGAGACACTAGAATCCAGACTGCTATGTCCCCTAAGACACTAGAATCCTGCTATTGGAGGCCTTCTTCCTCTGATTAAATCAATAAACCTTTTTGGTTCCTTTTCAGCTGGTGACAACATTCCTCCCATGAGAGATTTCTTCATTCCTCTGCTCCAGTAGCTACGGTTCTTCTGTGACTATTAGGAGATGGAACAGGCGCTCTTTCCTTTGCATCCAGACATTCTCTCGGGGATGTAGGTTGCTAGGCTTCCTTCATCTGCAATTCCTATACAATTCTAGAGGAGCTAGTGGAAGAGGCAGAGAGAGCTTCTTTTTTCCTTCCTTCCTTCCTTCCTTCCTTCCTTCCGACTGAATCTCTTCTTTTTCAGTTTAGAATATGGAGGGAGAAGCTGCTTCCTTACCCCATCCTTCTCTTTCCACAGACTGATCTTTTTAAGACATATTCTTCTAGCAGGGGAAGACAGAAGCAGCCTCTTGGCCACACGCCCAGCCACAATCCTTCGCCTTGTTCTCTTGCCTCGCTCTGTCGCCTAGTGAGAGCTGCAGTGATGCTGGAATGGGAAGCTATAGGTCGCCTGGCTCAGTGCACCTGCTGCTCGCTGCCTTTCTTGCCTCCCACATGGGAGGATGCAGCGGATTCACAATTGCAAGTGAGAAATCATTTGCAATCTTGCTAAAGCAAGGAGAGAAAGGGTCAACAGTGAAAAAGAAATGGTCAGAAAGGGAAAGAACACAGGGGGAAAGAAAAATGGTCCTATCTCCCAAATTCACATCTTCAGGATGCAAGCCTCCTGCAAATAAGACTGCAGAGAAGGAAAACTTCCAGTAGAGGGCAGCAGAGTCTTCTGTTTGTGTTTTGTTGTTTTGTGCTTTCAACCCATTTCTGACATATGGCCAGATTCTTCCTCCTCCTGTCCTCTCCTCAATGCTGAGTTGAATGCAAACTACTTTCCCCACTTTGAACACAGTTTGCAGCAACTGAAGTAAGCTGAGGGCAAAGGTGGCAAGTAGGAGAAGGGATGCAGATCAGTGTGAGACATTGTGACAGCTGACACTCAAAGATATTGAATGGGAATGGTCCGAAAGTCATCAGCAGGTGCATGATAAAATGGGTTCTATTTGTGCAAACTGATGTAGAGGACTGATAATGAAGATGATTAGTTAATTAAATAAACAGTTCCAATTTTTATTTATTTTTTCTGTATTACCATTAGATAGGGAGACCCAACATAGTGTAGTGGTTTGAGTGCTGGACTATGATTTTGGAGACCAGGGTTCAAATCCCATCTTGACCATATAAACCCACTGGTAACCGTGAGCAAGTCACACTGTCTCAGCCTCAGAAGATGGCAATGGCAACCCCCTCTGAAGAAACTTCCTAAGAAAACTCCATTATAGGTTTGCCTTAGGGTCACCATAAGTTGGAAACAACTTGAAAGCACACAACAACAACAATATAAGATAGGACCATTCTACCGTATCAAAAGCCTTAAGGGCATCAAGTGAGAGCAACACTGAATATAATAATAATAATAATAATAATAATAATATTTATATGCCGCCCAATCACTGGGAATCCAGTGGCTTACAACAGAGGGGATAATAGACGGTTTCTTGCCCTCAGGCTTACAATCTAAAAAGACACGACACAAAAGGAGAAGGGAATGGGGGGGGGAAGGATACATAATATGGATACAGTTGGCCCTCCTTATCCACGCATTTTTTTTTATTTTCAAGCATTCATGGCTTGAAAATATTAAAAAAGTATAAATTCCAAATAGCACACCTTGATTTTCCGTTTTATACAACAGGCACGATTTTGCTATGCCATTGTATTTAATGGGACTTGAGCGTCCATGGATTTTGTTATCCACCAGGGGTCCTGGAACCAAACCCCAGTGGATACCAAGGGCTTACTATAATATTCAAAGCTCTGCACGTGGCAATTGCAATATTTCTTTGAGGGATACAGCTTTGTTGATCAGGGTGTCTATATTCAGCAATAAAGAATTCAGATATGAGGCAAATATTGAAGCAGTATTTTATAATCCTGGTTCAGCAGACTGATGGGCCTGTATGCTACAACAGAATGAGGGTCACTCCCAGGTTTAGGTATAGTCCTAGTTTCAGCAGTTCTTCCAACCCAAGATCTCTCATTCAGAGGGTCAACATTTGTCGATGGTATTTAATAACAAGAAAGAGTCTGCTACTCATTCACAGGAACAGCAGAGGTGTAGCATGAAGGTTGGAGCTATGAAACTGTAAACAGAGGACTGTAAAAGACTAAAATTATAGGGTATATAACACCCAAAAGGTAGCATAAAATCAGACAAATTGTAGCAGTCCCAACAGAGCTACCACCTCCATGGTGTCCATCTTGGATCCTCCTCCCATCCCGGCTTTTTTAAATGCCCTTCTTGACTGCATGCATCTCATACGGCTGACCCACAGAATATTGGTGGTGTAATCCTATGTGGAGGAAGTGGCAATTCAGGGGTGATGGGAAAATACCCAAAATGCCCCTCAGACCTGACCTAGGATGACATGTGAGCATTTTCGTCTCCCAACTTTCCAACATCTGAAACAGACAAATAGTGGCTCCATTCACAGAAACACTTTATTTGGAATAATTAAAAAGATTACAAAATCAAGCAGAGAAACATATGCAAAGGATTTGGGGCAGGCTATAATGGAACCACCTCTCCCTCACCCTGTTTTTATACCACGGCACAAATTTAACTGACCATATCCATACATCTCAAAATCCACCAGGGCCGGCCCTGGCAGAAGAGATGCTTGATGGGCATTAATCCACCCCTCCCACCTCAACACCCGGCTCCATCTTCAACTCAACATTCTCTGCTCCTCTTGCAATAGTATGGGTGTTATTACTTTTGCCTCCTCTTCATTTCCTATTCAGTTGTTTTACTGGTCCCAAGAGACGTGATAGGAAAAAAGAAAATCTGTGCTGGTCCAGAATCTCCCACTGCCTAGGAACTGCAAGGCATTCTATATCCACCATTTCTGGAAGCAGTCAGGGGATGCCATGAGAAAACACAGTGGCTAGACACCAATACCACCCTCTTCTCCGTTTACCTTCCAATATGGGTCCCCCATTAGAAAAGCCAGTCTTGAAACACTGCCAAGAATTTCCCACAAACATTTTTGCATCATGGCCTCCCCTGTCTTATCAAAATTGCATTACCCAAATGATAGAGGGAATTCTATATGGGAGAAAAACAGCTTCTGGGAGCTTTAAATAGCATCCCATATCTGTGCCATCAATTGCAAAGAACGATTTCACTTATGTGGTTCAGTCACCTTGCCTCACATAAGATCAGCTACACTTATTAATTTGCCCACAGGTACACATACAAGGTTTTGAATCCATATACAGAAGGGGTGGGAGATTCTTTGGCCCTCTCAGTAGTTCTCAGACTTTGGTCCTCCAGATATTTTTATATTTCAGCTCCCATAATCTTTGACCACTGTCCAAGCTGCAAAGCAGCTTGGACAATGGTCAAAGATTCTGGAAGCTGAATTCTAAAAACATCTAGCTGACCAAAGTTTGAAGAACTACTGCTCCAACTATTTTGAACTTCAGTTTCCAGAAGCCCCAAGTAATATGGTCAAGGGATTATGATACTTGTAATTCAAAATATCTGGAGAGCAAGAGTCCCCACACCAATATACAAGAGAGGAAAAGGTGAGCATTTGGCCTTAGAATCATGATCCAAGCCCTTCTCAAGGTCAGGAAGAACAGCCAGCTGCCGTTTTACAGATCATACCCTATCCTTATAATTGAGAGAAAACTCCTTTCTAACATCAGGGACCACTGTGCTCCCACATGCAGGAACTGGTAACAGGAGGGATTTGAATTTTAAAAAATCCCAAAGATTGCCATCCAATATATATGTATATACCTATGAAACTTTCCCATCCCACTCCACACCCATTTAAAGGAGCATGGACTCCAACCAGAAGCTTCTGTTTCAAGCTTTCCGGATATGAACCTCTTGTAGCCAAAGGAATCCAACTGCACAAAACAAACGTTTGTCTCAACTAGTTGCAGAACATTTCTGAGGAGATCTTGGGGGGGGGGGGGAAAGAAAAAAACTAATTAATATATATTCCCCCCTCCATGCAAATTCAGCATGGGCTTTCCCAGCTGAGAATGAAATGATGAGCAAGGTAACTCAGTGAAATATATACCAGTTTGGGAGTGGGAACAAAAATGCTGTGCCATATGATCAGATACATGAAATGGAGCAGTCAAAGATTCACCCCATCCTCCTAAGGTGTAAAAATGACACTGGTGTTTTCTTAGCACTGAGAAGAGCAAACCAATTCTGACCAGAAGCAAAGGACTACCCTCCACCTCCCAGTGCTGTCTGATTTGGTTGTGCCCTGTCATGGAATGCACTAGAAGAGAATATTCTTTGTCCTAGTGGAAACAGTGAGGTTGCTGGTATTTGATTCATGGCTGCTGGTAGTATTGCATTGATGATCGCTGGCTATTTTTGGCACATCAAGAGCCCTTTTAAGCATCAGGTTCAATTCTGTTGAGGTCAAATGATGGTAGATTGTGCTGCATTCGTTATTATTAGCTCCTCCCTCCAAATGGAGTCACATTAGGAAGGTGCAGCCATGTCCACTCCGAACTTCATTTTGTGAGCCAGGCTCTTGGCTTCGAAGAGAGTCTGAAGGAAAAAAACACACACACCACATCAAGCCTCATCTGCATAATCCAAACCCCGACTCTCTACCTGGTATGTCCTGTTGTGGGACTAAATGCAGCCAAACCATTAACAAAATGGAAACTAGGTAGCAACATAGAAGCCAGTTAGAGAGCAGCAGAAAAGGCTAGAGTTCAAATCCTTTTTCTCTGTCATTATATGTCCTTCCACTATAGTCTTCCCCTACCCCTTGTATTCAACAGCTAGCTTTGATTTTTTTTTGTTAAAAAAACCCACTCAATTTAGGTGTTGTTGTTTTTTGCATAAATTAGTCACAGAAGAATGTATTTTGGTCAAAGACTGGTTTCCCTTAAGGGAAATCTATCAGAGCTCGTAACAAAATGGGATAGAAAGACGCATAACCATATACTACTGGTGTAGACCCCTGGAAATCGGAACCCCCCAAATATGGGTCCATGAGCATCATAAGCACACCACAATTAAGCTATAAGCAGTCACTAGATATATGACAAAGTTCAATGGAAAACTAGATGTGTTGATGAAAGGGTATTAGGGCAGAAAACTTTCCTAGGGCCAGTTTCCATAACACTCACAGGGTCTTCCTCAAAAGAGGTGCAAGGCAGCTGCTAGGGGCTGTACAGGTTCCTCCCACCACATACACCCAAACCCAAGTCTGACTTGAAAGCTATCATGCCTATGTATCATCAGTGTTGACTGATGGGTCTGAAGACCAATGCACATCTCCCTTCTGGGAACTCTGGAGAGCCATTCCAGCACAGTCATTAGAGTACTGGACAGGGACTTGGAAGATCAAGACTGAAGTCCCGACGGAGCTATGAAATTCACTGGGCAGCTCTGGGACAGTCACACTGGGGGCGCTCACAATCAGTTTTCTGTCCTGAGAAGATGCGGATCACCGCACTGATGTATATTGGGATTGTTGTTCTCATTACGTTTTGTGTTACTGAATCTCTCCGAGTCGTTTTAACCCTTGTGTTATTCACACATGCCATTGTTCTGGGATAAAATGGAGCTGCCTCCATTCCCCTGAATGAAACAGAGTGATCCGAAGCGATTCGCTAGCGTATTCACACTGCCGAAGATGCAGATTGATGCAGATCTTTCAGGAAAACTCATTGGAAAAAAATATCGAATATTCCGGGTTAAGTGGATTTTTTGGTAGGCACCCCTGTCCAAAGGGCATTCAAGGCAAGTGTGACTACCAAGAAATAACCCAGATTCATCCCAGATTATTTTTGTAGTGTGAATGTCCCCAATCTGATACACCTCATAGGATTGTTGGAAGGATAAAGTAGAGAAGAGGGCTTGTGAGATGAAATTTTGGCCTTGTAAGAGGAAAGATATGATACAGATATAACTAAATCACCATTGTCAACAAGAAATTCAAAGGCACACGACCACACTACATCTCATCCTGATGGTTAAGCAATTCCAAGGACACATATCTCTGGGAAAGGTGCTGGTATGAAAAAAGAAAGACCAAACCACTCTGCAACTCACCGGGTGGTGGACATAGGCTTGGCATTCATAGCACCAGGCAGAGAGGTCTGCAAAGCTGAGCACCAGTGGATGCCCCGATTCTGAATTGTGAGCTAACATGTGCTGATTAATATAGCGGCCACAGCAAACCTAAATAGGGTGGGAAAAGAGAGGAGGGGGTTAATTTAAGACTACAGAGATGAAGGGAATTGGACTGAGGCTAACACAAAATACAATAGGATAAAAAATAAAAATAAATGTTCTGCACCCCCGTACTAACCCATGGTGGGAGAAGGAATCCAAACCCGTCTCCCAAGACAACTCTGCTGTAACCCTCAGTTGCTTGAGATGTCAGCCCTCTTACCTTGTAGCAAACCAGGCAGACCCAATTCTCAGCTATGCTGCCGCATTCTGAACAAGGCTCCAGCACACTCAGACCAGCAGGAGGCACAGGTAACACTGATTCAAGATGTGGGCACCATGGTAAGGGGGTTACAGCATAGAACAGCCCCTAGTAAGTGACAATATAATATTGATATCCTGGTATGGAGTCCAATGGTAACTTTTGCTAAACTCAGGAAATTCAATTTCCCAAGTCTTAGCACAAGTCCTTCCCTCCGTCTCCCCATACCTAGGAGGTGGGGTGTCCCCCGCCCCAAACTCACTCCATCTTCCAAATTATCTTCAAGCTTCTTGCAGAAGGAAGAACAGCCACCTGTGGCTTCATCAAGTAGCTCAATCTCAACTTCCACTGTCTGAGGGGGCTGATTAGGTGGACTCACCTTGTTCAGGCAAGATACAGAAAAGAGAGAGAAGAAACTGAGAGGATATGGTCTATAAAAATATCAGCAGCACTTGAAATTGCACAGTTTTATACCAGGCTCATTCTTGAAAAGTTACATTTCTCAAAAACAAAAATAGGCCTTTCTCTAGAGTAAAATGAACAACAGAAACCGAGAGAAGGTGGGAAAACTGCCCTGCCCCAATTGACTCTCCTTGTCTTGGTGTTTATTTTTCTGGATAGGGCAGGGGGATGACAATCTTCCCTTATCTAGTCACTCTGTAGTTTCTTTCCTTCAGGGTCCTGAGTAGAAATGTAAAATTTCCAGAAATTTTGAAACTTGTTTTTTCATGGGTGTTGTTTTTTTTTTTAATTTTATTATTTTGCGGGGCAGGAAGCAACCCAATTTTTTAAAAAAGAGCTAGGGGTTATTACCATCCTTTACAGACTGAAAAATCATTTTGTTACTTGGCAAACATAAAATGTATGATATTTATAACATGATATAATTATAGTGGACCCTTATTATTTGCTGGGGTTTGGTTCCAGGAACCCCTGTGAATAACAAAATCCATGTATGCTCAAGTCCCATTAAATACAATGGCATAGCAAAATGATGTCTCTTATAGAAAATGGAAAAATCAAGGTTTGATACTTGAAATTTATACTTATTTTGAATATTTTCAAGCCGTGGATGCTTGAATCTGTGTATAAAAAATCTATGGATAAAGAGGGCCAACTGTATATATTTTTGTTTGGCATAAAACTATCATGTCTGGTATATTAAAAGTACAGTTCAGTCAGACAATATTTACAAACTTAGGGTCTGGACAGACCAGCAGGCCTGTGTCAGAACTAAGGCTACAGTAGGGCGGAGCATTCACACGCTCTCAAACCCTGCCGCGTGCCGCGGGTGTCATCTTGGTGTGCTCCCTTTTACACGGGGCGAACCATGACATCTGCCGTGTGCAGCACCCTAACAGCACAGTGCACAAAGGTTGTCATAATGCCGCACCTTGATAACTGAGGCTGTATCCAGATTGCAGAAATATTTGCCATGGGCCAATGCTATGGAATTCTAGGAACTGTAGTTTGTTGTGGCACCAGACCGCTCTGACAGAGAAGACTAAATGTCTCACAAAACTACAACTTCCAGGATTGCATAGTAGGGAGCCACAGCCATTAAACTGGTGTCAAACCGGATTATTTCTGCAGCATGGATACAGCCTGAGTGCACCCAGCCTTTCAAGCATGTCCCAGAATCCTTTACAAGACTACAGGATTTCTATGGGAAAGTACTCCCAAAGAAGGGTAAGAAAAGAGGAGACATATATTGATAGATATAGACAATGTAGATAATGCACCTACTTCTGCCTCTTTGTCTGAGGACTCCACATCACCAGAGGAACTCCCTGTTGACATGCTTTCTCTCTGGCTATCGTCTGCTGGCTCAGTCTCTTCAGAGGAGCCCCCAACCTTTGGCTGAGCCTCTTCACCCACCGAACTGGAGGCAGGTGAGAGAGAGCTTGAAGCTGTGTCTCCTTCCTCCACAGGTTTATCCTCTATTTGGAGGGAGCTCAAAGCCAGAACCACATCATCATCAGTCTTCCCAGGTTGAGTTATGGGGCTCTGAAACAACTCCTGCGGAGGCTTTATGGGGAATTCGTCTGCAATGGGAGTTCCCTTACCAGCCCGAGTCCTGGGCTTCTCCCACAAAGGAGCAGGCACTGGGGGAGGGGGGGAGAAAAATACAATGATTACACTACTTTAATCATTAATTAGTATTTTTACTTCCCTGTTCCCTCTAGAGCAGACTTGCACAACTTGGCAGTAGGCAGAAGCCAAAACTAAAATAGACTAAAGTTCTACGGGCCACTCTCCAAGTAAGATATAATTAATGATTATTATTTATTTATAATAAAATTGATATTAAATCTGTTCTCCATCACCACCTGGCCCTATTCTCAGGAGAAAGCCTGGTGGCGGACCCTGGAAATTGTTCCAAATCCTTCAGGGCCATCCAAAATTCTTTGGTGGGCTTCAAGCGGTCCACGGGCCGTATGTTGTGCAGGCCTGCTCTAGACATACCCACCAAATGGTGGGAATGTGCACAAGAATGGGGGTATAAAGTGGGGGCACAGCTAGGTGTCATTCCCAACCTCCCTCCTTGACCCCCTTCATCAAGCTCCCTTTCTTGGCAACAGCTTCCCTCCTTGGCACCTACTTCCCTAGTTCTTCCATCTTGTTCCTGTCACCTGCATTCCTATCTCAGCCTCCTACCTCCTTCTGCTTCCCTTTTCAGTCCTCCTCTCCTGCAACCCATCCACAGAGCAGTATTATGAAGGAAAGGGCCTTTGCGAGTCTCTGCAGTCATTCTGCCAACCACCCCATCTTTGCTTTTTTTTTTGTCCCTGAAGTGTATCCATCTTACCATCCTTAAGCTCAAAGCTAGGGGACTGATGCAATGGCTGCTGACATCACAAACCCCCTAGTCCCCCTCTTCTCACAAAACAGACTATTCACACATCACACTAAATATATGCACATGTGTTCAACTGTAAGAAAAATTTCCCATGTGCTAATTTAGCTGCACCCAGATAAAAGTGACTCAGTTTTCTCTGTCTCCTTTCTCTATCCATATAGAAATATATCTCTACAATTTCCTGCAAACATTCCTAGCCTGCTGATCCCTTCCTCTGCTCCCAACAGCTGTCAGAAATACAGAATTATGTCATTGTGCAAAGTCAGCTCTTTGAAGGATAGCTGCAAGGAAAAGGTGGGCTGGGAAAAGAGGGCCGGAGTTGTTCTGATCACTCAGCAGCCTCAAAAATTAAGAAATGTGCAAGAAATATGATCTAAGTAAAACTACTTACCACCTGCTAGCAGCACAACCCTTTTCCAGTTATAAACCTTGCTAGAAAATGCTTCAAGGAAGTCAGTCAGACCCAGCATGCTTTGCTCCATTGCCAGGCAAAAGGAATGGCTTCAGTGGTGCATTTCATATGCATCACTGAAGCCATGCCCTTTTGCTGGCAGCAAACAAGCAAGTGGCTGACTTCCTGGATAAATGCAAATGAGATCCATTTAGTTAACTGTAAGCAAATCTTTACACATGTACACAATCTGAGCTCTAAACAAGTAATCTTAAATTACGTCTGTGGTAATGAATGTGTGCATAGCCTTAAACTCTCCAACTCTCCAGTCTGTCATTTTGGAAAGAGAGGAGATAGTAGTGGCGCTTACTTTCAGATGAAAAGTTGTCCCTTGCCCAACATGCCACCCTGAAATCTGTCCAGAGAGTGAGAAGGTATATGAAAAAATCACTATAAAGATATAGCGTCGGTGCCAGTGTGGTGTAGTAGTGGCTTGAACTCTGGACTATGACTCTGGATGCCAGGGTTTGAATCCCAGTTCAGCCACAGAAACAAAATAGTTGACCTTGGGCATGTCACACTCTCTCAACCTCAGAGGATGGCAACTACAGACTCCCTCTGAACTTGTCAAGAAATCCCTATGATAGGTTCATCTGACAGCTGCCACAACTCAGACATGACTTGAAGGCATACAGCAACAACAACAACAACATACAGTGTGGATGAATAGGCAGGTGAGTGTCAACTCAAATTACTTTTGCAGACTAAATTAGTCCCCCATTTATATCTCTTACTCCCTGTTTTCTTCATCACTCCATGGAAAGATAGCCAGACATTCTAAGGGCCTTTCCACACGATACAATTATCACAATTTGATTCCACCTTCACTGGCATGACTGCCACCAATGGAATCCTGGGATTCGAAGTTTGGACAGGCACTAGAACTCTGTGTCAGTGAATACTAAACATCTTATTAAACTTAAAATCACAAGATAGAACCACATCAGTTGAAAGGAAAGCCAAAATGGAATTGAAGTGCTATAACTGTGTAGTGTGAAAGGGCTCCAGGAAGTGATTGCAATACACTTCAGCATTTCTTTTAAAGACAGGTTTGAGGAGCTTTGGCTGTCTAGATATCTTGGCCAATCCCACCCATTAGGTGGGTTAGTAAGGGATTGTGAAAGAGATGTAGCCCAAAATATGTGGACAGCAAAAGATAGTCCGGCTTTCTGTTTCCTAGAGTGACCAACCAGATGCCTTCGGGAAGCCCACATGCAGGACATAAGTAGAGGTCATACTGCATCTGACACTGTGATACTGGACTTTCACTTCTGTCTGCTGCCTCAGCTCTGACCTTCCTGCAGGCCCCTGCACTGCAGCCCTGTCCTTCAGATCAGTTTAGGAAGAAGCTCAAGCAACCGTGAAATAGGTATTGAAGTGTAACAAATACAGAGATGAGCTATATTTGTGTAGCAGAACAGCAGCAGCCCAAACTTCCTTTCTGAGCCGACTCTGTCCTTCATCTCTCCCCCCCCCCGGTTTTCTTTTACTTTTAGTACTCTCCTGGCAATACCTTTAGTAATCTGGGCTTTTAAAACTGCAAGACAGGGCAAAATATACTATGTTATATTTTATTTTGCAGCATAAACCAGCTCTGCACCTGAAATTGGGAATTTGTGATGTACAAGGAAGGTCAAGGATTGTCCTCCTGCTTGGCAATTCCATAACTGCCCATCACTCTTTGCTGACACTTTTTTTTCTCCTACTGAGATTCCTAGGAGCTGACATTTGGGCTATATTTATTTCTATTTCTATTTATTCATTTTATTTATTTCTATATACAGGGGTAGATATGGTGGCCATGCAGCAAAATATATCAAAATTCAAAACCCACACTGTGTTGATACCTTCATTAGATCAACTAAAATACATTATGCAAGTTTTTGAAGTTTCTTCATCAGGCATGGATGTCAAAAGTCATTTTAGGAGGAGAAATGTAATGATAGAACTACCGTATATTGTTCTTGAACTGTTAAAGCTATTATTAAGACGGTGATGGCAGGAAGTTTGAGGCAGGAAAAGGCCACAACCCTTGCTGGTCATGTGACATTTCATTATTGCATTTATTCCCCAAAAATGACTTTTTAACATCCATACCTAATGAAGAAGACTATGAGCTTTGAAAGCTTGCATAATGTGTTTTGTGCCTTTTGATTGTCCTAATAAAGGTATCACCACCATGTGTTTTTCGAATTTTGAAACATTTATTTCTATTGTGTTCTTAAGTTCCACTTATCTAACAAGAAGCTCAAGCAGTACATATAACTGACCTGGCCACACCATTTTCCCTCACACAAGAATCATTGGGGGTAGGTTAGGCTGGGAGAACATTTTCTAGCTGGGGGTCACTATTAGAGCTTCATAGC
Organism: Sceloporus undulatus; assembly: GCF_019175285.1. NCBI lineage: Eukaryota > Metazoa > Chordata > Lepidosauria > Squamata > Phrynosomatidae > Sceloporus > Sceloporus undulatus. The sequence continues at coordinate 187,984,170 of NC_056523.1, read as the reverse complement.
TGAATTTGAAGCCAGGTTTCTCCAGTTTAGCCATGACACTAGAAAAACTTATCCTTTAGCAAACCTAAAGCCATTCACATAACAGAGTTCTTACCTTCCCAAACCAATCTTGTCCAGACTGCTGGTAAACGAATTCTAAAGGGGGCAAATTTGGGTGTAGACATCTTGAACGTCAGAAGATCATTGTTATCTCAGACGTGTGGAACCAAAGGTGGCAGGCAAATCCCCATTCCGTGAGCCTCCCTTGGACCAGATGATGACAGTGGGCATGGCCACTCCCTATGACAACACTGGCTGCCCCCTCGCTCAACCTATGGTGTACTTCTGTAGCCAGATGATTTTCAACAGATTCAGATTTCAAAGAGCTATCTATGTTAGTACGCTCCTTCTCTTGCTGTTTTAAAATCTAAATTGAAAACTTTTTTGTTTTCTAAAACTTTGGGAATTTCTGATAAATGCTCTATATTTTTTACTATAATTGATTATCTGTTTTATTCCTTGTTTTGTGTTTTTGTGTGTAGCTTGCTTTTTTTTGCATTATAGTTTACTACTGTATTTTACTATTGCATTTTTAGCATTGTATTCTAGTGCTATTGTATTTTGGTATTTTGTGTCAAAGTAGTTTTAAATATTTTATTCTGTTGTGAACCATCGTGTACATCAATGGCGCTATATAAATAAATGATCGTTAAAAAATAAATATTTTGAGGATAAAAAGTAAAAATGTGCGTGTGTGTGAAAATCTAGCCACACCTTTGAGACTGATTTATTTTAGGATGAGCTTTTGTGGATTCTAATCCACTTCTACAGATGCACTGAAGAGATTCAGAGGACTCTTGCAGTGCTGGCTGATTGTGCTTCACTCCCCAGTTCCTGTCCTGTCTCCTGTCAGAGGGGACGGGCCAATGGGGGAACCTCTGTAGGCAAGATGAGGCATCTTGAAGGGCCAAATTGACCCCAAAGTCTGGGGTTTCCCTTCCTCTGGTCTGTATGGTGCTTCCTCTCTCTTCCTTCACAGATGATCAAAATACTTCACATACATTTAGCCCAATAATCTTTAGACCAGCCATTCCATTCAAGAGCAGGGAATGAGAAGCTGAACCAGTAGCGTGTCTATTGTCACTCACTCTGTAAATTTACTGTCGATACAATAAGTGAATATGGAACTTCCTGGTCTGCCACTAACTTCCTGGGTCACTACGCTACAACAGTTCAACTGCCAACAAACAGAGAAGCTATTGGTCTGGAAAGAATACTCACCTTCCAGTCGGAGGCTTGTCCAGTACTTGCGGTGCACAGATGCTACACAGGCCAAAGACTGCAGAGCACTGGGGTGGGGAACCTTTAGGCGTCCCATGGTGGGGGGAGGGTCCCCCAGGAGGCTGCGGGTGCACATGGTCATGGACTCTGAAATGGATTCTAAGTTGTAGCCACCCTAAAAGAAGGAAAGGGGAGTTGTGTCTGAGAAAGAGATGTGACCCTGCTGCCACAAGCCAGGTCTAGTCAATGTGCAAGCCTGCTCCACTAGTGCCACATGTTCTCTCAAGAGTGGAGAAAAATGGGAAAAGGACAGCCTTGGTGAGCAATTGAATGATAATAATAAATACACAAAACCTTGCTTGAGTGTTCAAGGCATTTCCAAACCAGAGCTCTCTTGCTCAGCCAAGAGTTGGGCTGTGGTGAGGGTTAATGGGGACAGTCATTCATTTTTATAGTTGGAGTATGACAGATACCCTACCCCTAGGCTTGGGTGTCCCTTCCTCTGCTGTCTTGGGACCCCACCCAGGATAATTTCTCCAAAGGCAACCCTGAGTTTTCTCCAAGAGCAATGTGTGGCAGCAGGCACGCACCAAGAGGCACAGCAGATGTGCCACAGCAGTTGTGCTGAAACTATAGCCATTTCTTTTGCAAAACCTTGAATTGGAATAGCAAAAAATTGGTAATGAGAAGCCTTTAACTCCTTCTCCATCTGCCTGTTTCTGCCCAAGGTTCCCCTCTCCAGCTGTTTTTATTACCTACACAGCAAGTGCAGAACTGTGTGACGCTCTAGAAGCTGTTGAACTGCAACTCCCAGAAGCCTTTATCAGCCTTAACAGTGGTGAGAAACACTGGGAGTAGGAGCCCAACAACATGTGGAAAGTCACAATTTCCACTCCTGCCATACATAATTTCAGACCCAGGTTTGCAAGGAAGGACATAACATTAGGTCATTTCCACCATTCTGCATGTTGCAAACCATGAACTCTAGCCCTAGATTTCTTTTCTTTTCCTTCCCTCACCCTGCCCACTCCCCTCTTTTGAACCATCCACCCCAGAGCTGGCTCACACATAGTACTCTGTGAGATATTTAAGGGAATCTCTGACATACCTCCAACACAACCACCACCTTGCCTCCTGCCAGCCCCAAGAGCAGGTGGGTCATGTATGCGTAACATTCAGGGGTCACAAGGCATCCACCCAGCGGATCTCCCCGAGCAGCATCAAAACCAGCAGAAACCAGGACTAGCTCCGGATTGAACTGCAATGCAAGTGATGCAAGCAACATCTGTGAGTGTTTGGTCCGCATGCTAGTCCATTTACTTCTCTTACCACCACTGACCAGAGATACCAAGCAGAAAGGCTACTACCCACAAGTCCATTCCTTTCTAATTCCTTAGTCTGATAGACATCTCTCTTGGTCCTTCTAGATCAGGGGAGGTGAAAATCATTTTCTGTTACACAGCCACCCACTGTCAGTGAGCAGATTAACCCTTCTCTTTCTCTCTCCTGACTCAGAGGGCTATGGTGTCACCCAGTAAGGAAAGGGTAAGTGTGTGCCCCTCCTGCTCCCTCATCCCTGGATTTTCTCCCTGGAGGGGAAGCCCAGAGATGAAACAGCTGGAAAGGTCGTGTGTGTAACCCTCCTGCACCAAAGCGGGGCACTAAATGGGTGTCATCCCTCTTTCCAGTGTCACTCAGTGTGATCCACATCCCCCCATTTCCCAGTGATGCCACTGGAGCTGCCATGGGGAGGATGCACTGCTCTTGCCAGGACTCTGAAGTAATCACTGGTAGAGGCCTTTGGAAAGGAACAGTAGTTCAGTGAAAGGTGATGGCAGCTGGGGGCTACGAACAAAATGGTCATATTCACAATGGATTCTTTGGCTCCTCCTGGCCACTACATCTACTAATGGACACCTACTCTACATTTGCCACACAGATATGGCCCCATGGTGTCTAACAGCTACAGTCTGCACAGGATCAATCCAGTCCTCATTTACCTCATAGCCAACAGGCATGACAATCTGGTGGAAGGCAGCCAAGTACTCAGGGTCTCCCATCCGAGGGCAGTTCCAAGGCACATTAAGGGTGAAGCCCTTGCCAGGTCCTAAGCCCACCCGGTCATAGTCTGCATCATCAGACGTAGGGAAGAAAGTTCCATTGTCATAGCGGTGGATGGAAACATACAGGACACTAGATTGGAAGCAGAAGGTGATGGGTGAAGGGGGGCAATTAATGCCTTGCTTATCCATAGTCACTGAGAAGTTGCTAAACAGTATGTCTAGAAACGGTATAGTTATAATTGTACAGAATAGGCTTACTGGGCAATGGACAACTTATTTCTAAAAGGTTAAAGACAATGGGGAGCTTTATGATCTTACATAGCCAGGACAAGGGTGCACAGACCCCAGGCTTGCTAGAAGAGCTTAGTTTTGTTTATTTTTTATTTATTTAATTTATATTCTACCTTTTCCCCAAACCTCCACTGAACAAATCTTGCCAAGAAAATCCCACGATAAGTTTGCCTTAGAGTTGTCATTAGTGGGAAATGACTTAAAGGTACACAACAACAACAATCTCCCTTCTGTTCACTTCTGCACTAGAGTTTGCACAACTCAAGTGATCCTTCCTGATGAAGTTTTTATTGTGCAACTGCTAATCTTCATCTACAGAATTTTACAGAAATGGAAGAGTGGGGAGGAGGGAAAGTCAGAACAGTGGCACTGTGCCTTTGGACCAGCAAAGCTAGAAGTCATCTGTTTCAAGGTATCCCACATCTCTTCTCATGGCCCCTGTATCCTAATACAGTGGCCATGTGACCCATTATTCTCTGCCCCTCATAATTAAAACACAAATTAATACTAGCATTTTAAAACTAACTTCTTACTATATTAATGGTGATTCTTATCTCCGTTTTGTAAGCCTGAGCCTATTTGATGGACACATGGCATTAAAAAACTGAATGAAGACATGGCCCCACAATTTGCAGTATTTATGCTAAATGGTTCTAGGCGGGGTTTCCAACTGCAGAATTTTAAGGCTTTTGTTCCTCTGGTGGGAAACCATCATTGGAAAGGGGGAAAAAGTTATACATTACAAAACTGAAGCACAGCCCAAGTTCAACAAATACCATTTTAAAAAAAGTAAAGAAAAGAAACAATAATCCCAACTCCAAGAGAAAACAGTTACAGAGTTTCTTTAGAAATGCAGGTGAAAAGTTCAGAAAAATACCTGGGATCATTTTCGAACATGTGCTGTGTCCCATTGCCATGGTGAACATCCCAATCTAGTATCATCACCCTAAGGAATGAAACCAAAATTGGATAGCTACCTAAATTCAAATTACAAACACTTGCGGGCATCCTATCTAGCATAACATCCCCTTAGGAGCCCCTTAGGCATATCAGCAAAATTATGACCACTAGCATTCCTACTGCAGAACAAATCACAGGAGCTAAACTAGCTTACATTTGGGGAAGCAGATGTGCTCCATCACTCCCAGTGCTAGAGCCACCTCACCTCATAGGCCGCCCAGCCAGGCGCTGTGCATATCGAGCAGCCAAGGCCACAGAGTTGAAGAAGCAGAAGCCACAGGCGGTGTCTGATTCAGCATGGTGTCCAGGTGGTCGGACGATGGCCACAGCATTTTGGACCTGATACCCCAAAAGAGGAAAAACTACTTGGATCACTGCCAGCAGAACTAAAGATCTTGAATGAGGAATGCATCACCAAATTGACAAAAAGGCAGATTCTCAACCATGGTGAGTGTTTTTTCTTCACTGGCAACTGAAAACCTATTTATTTACCAAGCACTTTTCTTGTCACTAACTTCATTATTTTATTATGTGTTCACTCTGTAATTAGTTGATTTTATTGAAATTTCTTCATTTTTCATACTGTAACATGCTCTGATTTAGAATGGTTTTTAAAAAGGGAAAATGATGGCTGCTAGGAAGTGACAGTCTTTTCCAGAGGCCTTAATGACAGCTTGACATCAGTGCTACCCCTTTGGAGCTGTGGCCCAAAGAGACCTCATAGACCACTGTAGCTCTCACGCTATCAAACTGGCCGTTCCTCAAAATTTTGCAGGCCTACCTTATTTATTTCATTTGTTTGTCAGCCTTCTCCCAGGACTTTATCACACCAAGCTGCTAAGACACCACAATCACATTAGTGTAGGAAATGCAAACATTCCAGTTTGGGGACAATTATTTTTGAACAGCTTTTCAAAAGTGCCATGGCACTGCTATAGTCCTGGACGATGTTTTCTGCACACTAGCCTTCCTGCCTTGTGACCTTCCCAGTGTGCCTTTTGGTCAGTATTTTAAAATATTTTTTTATTTTAAATTGCATAGCCACAGTGATTAATTTATTAAGAAAAGAAAAGAAAAGAAATTGGGGGGAAAAACAGCCTGTTTGGGAATAGTCGGGGGGAGAGGAATATAATCATGTCCACTTGCACATAACTGCCTGCATATTGGAACTGCAGCAGGAGGAACTTATCATTCCTGAATCAACAGTGGAAAAGCATCACAACTGGTAAGCATTGGCAGGTTTCATTAAATTTCATTAAATGAGCACTCCAGCAACGGATGGACTAGAGACCAGCTACTGGACCAAAACAGTATGATGTGATAAGGTATGGCCACAGACACTACTACCCTGCTGTAATTCCACTTTGGCAGCCTCATGTGGTAAAATCTCTAAGGCAGCTCTCAGAAAGAGTCACATAAAAAAGCAGAATAATTTTTTTAAAAAACAATTACAATCACCACATAAAATATAAAATTATTTAAGAGACATACAAAGTTAAAAACATAGACAAACTATCCCAATAAAAAAGCTTCCCTGCTTATACAGGGAAGCCTGCTTTAAAATAAAGCTCTTTTCCTGCCCATAAAGGGAAGAGCAGGCTTACAGAGCAGAGCCACTATGCAGAAATAAGGAAGTGGCTAGGTCAGTCAGTCTATTTTAAAATAGCAAAAGTAAGATTCTCTATGTCTTGCTTTTGTGCCTCCAAAATGGGTAGCACCTTGCCCCCTACAGTTGCTGGAGCTCACCTTCTGAGACAGTACAGCCTCAACTGCACTGAAGGCAGAACCAGCCGCCAGGCGGGCACATTCATAGGAGCTGGTGCAGATGTAGATGGAATTGTATTGGTCACCCTGGCGATGTAGGTCGCGGGGCTTCATGGTGGCTGTTGACTTCACTGTCTCTACATAGGCCAGGCTGGAGAGAGGAGTGGTGAGAAGAAGATATATTCTATATCTCAGGAAGAGTTGGGATGCATACCCTTTCAGAGGTCACTGAACCCACACAAAGTCTTGCACCTTCTGAACTTGCCATATACCTCCCAGAAGAATCAAGGCTATTTGTAAACAGGAACCTCTCACTACCTGTGGCACATTCGCAACTCCTCTTCCGAGGCAAGCCGAGCTGGGAGCCGACAGCATCGTTCTGTGAGACGTAGCTCCCCATGGCGCTGGAAAATCCGGGAAACTCTCTGAGGCAGCTCTGGATGTTGACTGAGGGGAAAAGAGAGGAAACTAAGAGAGTCAGAGCCAAAGAAAATGTAGGTGAAATTCAAGGGGCAGTGGTAATACACCACTTTTGGTCTAAGGACTCTGGAAGAATGAAGAGTCATGAAAAAAAGGCCCAAGAGGTCCACATTCAGCCTAGGGCCCACACTTTGTCCACCCCTGTTTTAAAGGAATTGGAACACACACACCTGTTCAAAAAAAACTTTCACAGCTTCCACCTCCCACTTGGCCAACTCTCCTCTGCTAATTCTTATCAACCAGGAGGGGCAGAGGTCTGACAAAAAAGTGGTTGGCCTCATTTCTCAAACACCTTGTCCACATCATCAGGCTGAATCTGGAAAAGTGCTTACCTCAGTTAATTCCAGAGAGATCTACACTCAATGCAGAGTCCACACTGAATGGGTGAGCAGTCTTTGCAAATACATCACACACTTAGAAATACAGGTGAGCATCTGTCCTAGTTTACATGTACAGCTGGAGTAGGAAAGATTTGGTCCTCTGTTTGTTTTGGCCTACAACTCCCATCATCCCCATGCAGCACAGCTACTGGCAAGAATGTCCATGAGCAGCCCTCTAAGGTGAGCCACTGTATTTTTATAGAAAGGGGAGCCCACACATCAGTTTTATGGCAACATAGGTTATCCTACTTCACAGCCCTTCTCATGTCTCTATTTTATGCTATTCTACACTAGAACAGTTCTAAAAATGAACAATGCTAACACCAAGAGAGAAGACATAAATATATAATGGGATATAAAGAGCCCATTAAACTCATCTGAACACTGCAAGAAATAAATCCTTACCTGTCCCACATATTGTAATGCTCTGTCATCTTTTCATCATAGACCAGCCCTGTCCGTGAAGGTGGCTGGGATCGCATCAGTTCAGCTGCTGACTTGGACAGGATCTCATTTAATGATGCGGGGCTGGCTGGCTGCAAAACTTCACTTAGTTCTCCTCCATTCGCCTGAGGCACATCAACACCTGTGGCATTTATTAGTTACTTTGCAGTGGAGCTCAAGATGGTATACAACCACCCTGTGAGGTAGGTAAGGCTGAGAGGGATTGCTTCCAAATGAATGAAGAGTTTTAAAGAGAATCTGACTCCCCCAAGTCCCAGCCCAAAATTATCACCACTATACCACACTATTAGAGGGGGGGGGGAAGTGACCAGAAAAATGCAGAGGTTTTAAGTGTTCTGAATTTCCTAAAAGGAATTGCAGCCCACTGGGTAGAAAGGGACTGATTATTGCTCATATAATGGGGGAAACAGAGCTTAGCTCAAGCACTTACTGATCCTCCTCAAGCTCTTCCAATACTTGCTGTGAACTGCAAGGGTCTGGGACACAGAGAGAAGGGCACTGCCAAGAGGGAAAAGATTAAGAAAGTGCCAATCAGCAGGGGTTCAAGCTTGATGCTTGGGGGTTTGGGAGGGGCACATAAGGAAGATAAATACTCTCTCACCTGCTGCAAGGTGTGAGGGGTGATTCCAGCAGAGGGCAGGGGTCTCCTAGAAGAGCCTTGAGGACTGTGCAGGTTCCCTCTGCCAAGGACTGGAGATTGTATCCACCCTGAGGAGGAAGAGTAGAAGGACATACTCTTATCTTCATTGGAACCCTTCTCCCAAAAAGTGGCTGTAGCCCCACCACCATGGGGACAGAAAAAACAAATCACTCACCTCCAGAGACAGAACCAGCTTGCCTCCAGAGAGAAGCATCAGCAGATGTGTCAAATGAGCAAAGCATCCTGGAGTGGTAGACATTTCCCCCTATGGGTGCAAGGAAGGGACCATGTCACTCTTTGGTCCTATTCTTGAGAGATAGCCACTATACTGCAGCAGCCTCTGAGAAACATCTCAAAGGCTCTAACAGTCACACTTCAAGCACATCATTGTTAGGACTGAGAAAATATTTTCTTGGCACTCATGTGTGAGGAAGCTGCTTCCACATTGTCTCCCTGCAGTTCAAGCAAGTCTTATATCAGAGCCTAGAACCTTTTCTTCAGACTTCTCCTCCTAGCATCAGCTGGCATAACAACAAGCCAAGCTGGTTATAAGGGTTCTAGAAACATAACATTGGCAAGTTCTGCCTTAGATCTAGGTAAGGAGTAGGGGTGAAAGGGCTGCAGAATGAGAAGAAAGGTTCTTGCCTCCCCATGGCCATCATTTGTTCCTTTCACTCAAATCATTGTTACCAATGTGAGAACAAGGAAGGAGGTCCAGTCACTCATTTTCAGTCTGCCAACAGAGGTTTGAATGGAAGACTGATGGATGGACAAGCACATTTTCTCACCTCCTCCTCTTCTGTCACCAACTATTGGAGCTGGAGTCCAAAGCCTAATGTTCTTCTTTCATTGGTTCCTGCATGGACAGCAGGTGTAAAGTGGCCAGAGATCATATGGGCTCTTACTGGCCATGGACTGAAAAGTTTTATTATTATTATTATTATATGTCTTCTTTTTTACACAGAGTACATTACATATGTTTTTAATATTAAAAGTAATAAGCTAGATACCAAACTGACTTGGAGGCTTAGTGTAGGCAATACACCAGGCAGAAGAGGACAACTACATCAGGCTAGCAAGTTTTAGGCCACAGACATGATTATTGTGACTCTAGAACATACTACCCAGATCCTTTTTTTAGTGTGCAGGTCCTCGACAACAGATCTATGTTTCCTTCAGAGAGAAGTAAAAAAAAAAAAATCCTGAGGATTATCTTGCAGAGAGAACATACCTTGGGGTCACCAATTACAGAGTCAAAACCAGCAGCAACCAGTACCAGCTGGGGCTGAAACTGAAATAAAACAAAAGACAGGACACTGCCATAAGCTTAAGCTGCAAATCCCACCAACCACCTCACTGGCCAGTCAGTTCTATCCCTCATCCTCCTAGGCTGGTTATTGTAAAACCTCCTAAAAGAGCTCTCAAAGCAGAGAAGGCCCCTTGGCCAAGGGAGAACAGCAGGACTGCAATAATTGCCTGGTGAAAAGAACAGACATTAAGGAATGATTGTGAAACCTTTTTATATATCATTTCCAGTAGATTCCAAGAATAAGACTAGGGGAGGAATGATTATTACAGGGAGGCTCCTAGTGGATAACCCCTTATGGCACAACATGCACTCATTTGACAAGATATCTTTATATGCAAACATGCATCTGCAGTGCTAAGCCGGAGCTTTACACCTCTGTGATGGGTCAATGAAAAGGGGAAAGAATGCTAGTTTCACAGAAATTCCAACCCATGAAACTCTGCAGAACAGAAGTGGGCAATGTGTAGTTTTCCAGATGTTCCTGGACTATAACACACATCAGCACCAACCATCACTGCCAATGATGAGATATGATGGGAGATGCAGTTCAACATCACATGCAGGAACACACACTGCTCTCCCCTGCTATAGAGTTCTAAATAAACCTTCAAGTCTCTTTGGAAGAGAATAAGAACTCACAATCCCCTCCTGAACAGTAATGCATTCAAGGTTGGGTGGAAGGGAGGGACAACAATTTTGCAAATAGGCTTTAAATGGAAAACCACTTAGTGACTGTCATAATGGTCAAGTAGCCAATATAAATAATCTGTCTTAGCTTTCAGCAAAGGAAGAGCATAGAGAAATGAAACTGGGTTTGCTCCCAAGCTGCTGTAGGAGAAGGGAGTTAGTCCACCTACTCAACACATTATTATACCCACATGCCGATTGACTATACACCTACTTTTCGCACACTAGGCAACCCAGCACCCCCAAGTCTGTCTATCCCTTCCAAATAATGCCCTGTTGGATTTCCTACCTCCAAGGCCACAGGTAGCAGGATGTGCAAAAAGGCAGAGAGGTAGTCAGCATCTCGCATTCCTATCTAGAGAGATAGACAGAAAGATGGAAGCCAATGAATTCCTCCTTCCCCAAAGATTATGTCAATCAATTCCTCCTTCCCCCAAAAGGTTCTGCTAAGATTTGAATCCAAATTTTCCCCACACCAAAATGATCAACAACACCCATGGAAATGCACCTATTTTGCCACACAAAAATGAGGAGCATTTCTGGCTCCCCTTATCTTACGGTTTTAGGGTTGTATGGTCACTTAATCTCCACCCAGACCTGAAACAAGTGAGGGGGACATATCACAGGGCCTCAAAATACAGCAAAAATGGCCACTATTGTCCTCCAAAGGCTTTAAGGGACACTATTGGCAAAAGATTTTTTTGTTCCCTAACCTGAATGTGCGTCAGAGGGGTAGGGGGAGGAAATGCAGGTACAGCCTTCTGGAGTCCTGCATGAAGGACAATGTAGACTGTCCCCTAATCCTTGGCAGTTGCCCCTCCCTGTTCTAAGATCACCCCATCCATTAAACTTCCCTACCTGGTCCCATGGCACATTGATATTGTACCCCTCTCCGCGACCTCTGCCCACAGCATGACTGTCAGATTCCAGAAGGTGTGGCCAGAAGTTGCCCCCTTCATAACGATGGATGGAGAAATAAAGGACACTAAGAAAAGAGATTACAAGAGAAACAGTGATGAAGGGAAATACAACCAAGCCCCAGGCCAGTTCAGCTGCACTCCATTTTCAGCCCTACACTCAACTAGCCCTTCTTTGCTAACTCCTAGTCTTCCAGCCTGGTAGCCTCCTCAACTCCATCTTTTAGCCTCACTTCCACTTGATGCCACCCTTGACTCAAGGCTACCCCTTCATTTCACACCTGGGATTGTCTTCAAATAGGTACTGGGTGCCTTGTCCATGATGCACATCCCAGTCAACAATAAGCACTCTGGAAAGGGAAATAGAAACAAAAGTGATGAATGAAAGAGACAAATTCATATCAGCTGTTAACATCATCCTTCCAAGATGCTCTGGCAGCTGTAGTCTTGCAAGAGGGCTGGGATCCTAAACAGGGATAGCTCAACGGGACCACTGAATTGCAATTACTAGCATCCTGGGTAAATGTAACATCATATCTGATGTGTATCCTTGCAAGTGTTGATGTGCTCTTAGTCCAGGGGTGGACCAGTCCAACCCTCCAGATGTTGTTGGGACTGCAGCTTTCATCAATCCCAGCCACTAGAAGTATGACCAGAGTTTCAACACAACCTCAAGAGGGGCCAAAGGTTCTCTCACTTTGCCTTTGATAGAATTCTAGGGACAGTATAACTTAGCAATTCTTTAATAAGAAACTGAAATAGATTGTAACTGGATGGTGAATTACATTAAAGAGGCATTCTCAAATAAAACGTCTGGGCTATTACTTCAATATTTGACATCTGATCCAACATCTAAATCCTAGCATTTACAACACCTTTCAAGTGTTCAGAATACATTACTCGAATAATGATCCTACAGTCCCGCAGGAGAAGCCAATATTATTGCATCCATAGTGTATATGAAGTCAAACTGAGATATCAGTCAGTTTCCCTTGGGCTACCTCATGAGTCTATAGGCATCTCTGACTTGGCTCCTACTACTCACCGCTCTACTCCCAATTTCTGCCGGGCATATTGGGCTGCAATGCCTACACTGTTGAACATGCAGTAGCCATCCATTTTGTTGTGCTGAGCATGGTGTCCAGGTGGCCTGCAAGAGAAAAAGGGAAACACAGGATATCCATAGACCTAGAGAAAGTCATGGGTTGGCTGTCAGGAAGCCCAGGTGATACAAGATGCCAAGGCAGCCAGTCTTGAACACTGTATTTTCATAATCCCCTTCCCTTTTATGTCCATTTATGACTTCATCACAAGCAGCTTTCAAACTGCCATGCATGTTCAGTAACACTGCCTTTGGCCGTACTTACTACACAACACCATCTTCCTCTCATTGTTTAATTCACTTTCAATCATTGTTAGCGTGCAGCTTGCCACTGGTGGCAAACACCTGTCAATAAGCTCCCAATCACACCAGGTATCAGGTGTTGTAAATTACCATTGCAGTTCTGGGATTGCATAGTCACGTGGTGTTTGTGTCTCCTTCCGTTCCCCATTGCTATTCCAGAACAATTAGGGTTGAGTTTTTTACACTTTATTTTATTTTTTAAAACCATAGAGTTTAAAACTGCAGACTTAGCAGAATTACTTGAAGAAAAACCAAACACACACACACACACACATCAATGTAAGGTACTCTACATAGGACATATGGTAGTGAGTTGGAGTTAAAGATAAGTGCAGAAGAGAGTGTGAAGGGCCAGCAATAGCCTGATTGCGTTAATGGAGGGATGTGTGATGGAGAGTGCTCCTAAACTGCTATGTATGCACTTCCTTTCATTAACACAAGCGAAGCAAGAATGGGAGTGGTGTGATAAAGTCATCAGATGCCAAGACAGAAACACTCAGAAAGCTCTGGGCAGGCTACACAAAATAAAATCAGAGACATTTATCATGGTAAGACAGTAACAACATTTTCCATCCCCATTAATGGTCAATCCACACTGTAAGAATATTGGGATCTGTAGATTCCCAGTTTAGGAATCTACCCCATGTCCTACCCTACCCATGAAACCCACTGGGTGACGATGGGCACACACTTTCAGCCTCAGGAAACAGCAATGGCAAAACTCCTCTGAACAAATCTTGCCAAGAAAACCCCATGATAGGCTCAGGTTTGCCATAAGTTGGAAACAACTTGAAGGCACACAACAACAGAAACTTCTTCAATTAAAAGTAAAGAATTCTAAGAATCCTGTGTCACCTTACAATTTTTTTTCCCCTGAGATAAGCTTTTATGAAGATTGATGAAAAAGGGATCATCCATCACCAGGCCATAGCAATTATTACAAGTAGTATAAAAAGTACTATAACTACTATAAAGTAGTTTTTATACTTGTTATGGGGGTAGATGTGCCCTCCATTTTAATACAGCACTAGAGACTCATAGGGGCTGGAAGCAAAAATGTCAGCCAGTAGCACTACAATTATATTATAGAAATAGCAACAGGCTAAATGAAAGGTTTATATATTCCACATCACACTTAAATACAATCCAAATCAAATGATAAAGTAAAATTCCCCTGGCAAAGTGGTCATTAGAAAGGTCAAAACTAAGATATCAAGCAATAAACACAGAACAACCATATATGTTGCAAATGCTTCATGCTTTCTGCATTGTATGAGCATTTACAGGTGAGCAGCAGATGAGAAGCGGATATTAACTCTACACAGCTTGCTGTTACTCTCTTTGGTTTCATTCAGGCCAGAATCAAAGACTTTAAACACAAAAGGCCATCTGGAGGGAAAACAGTCTGAGACAGAAAGACTACAAGATGTAAAGTGGAAGGATTAGATTGATACTTGCTCACATGTACCTTCCTTGTATGTAACCAACAAAACACTGTAGTAACAATTCAATATCCAGTTTCAGCAAAACCTAGAAATTTCCTCTAAATATAATCTTAAATCTGCCTTCCTACAGTTTAACCCAGGGATTCCTAAACTTTAGTCTGCTGGATGATTTGGACTTTATCGCCCAGAATTCCTGACAGTTGATCAAGTTGGCTGGGGCTTTGGGGAACTAAAGTCCAAAACATATGGAGGATTAAAATTTTGGGAATCCCTGGGTATCCTATTATTATCTTTAGTGACTATGGGAGAAACTTTATTTCCCAGCTGGTTGAAAGGAGGAGAGTATCAGATAGGCATGTGCCTCGTTTTGTATGCACAACACTGGGCGCAAAACACAGTACAGTCGGCCCGTCCCATACACAGGCTTCCCATAGGCAGATTTGAGGTCACACAGGTAGGAAGCCCCATTTAGATGAATGGCGCCCGTGACGCATGCACTGCACCACGCACCGCATACAGGAGCACAGCCCATTCATCTAAATAGGAATTGAGCATGCACGGAATTCGTTTTACGTGGGGGGGGGGTCCAGAACAGATCCCTTGCGTAAAGCAAGGGTCCACTGTACTAGTCTCCATGTGTGCACTATGGATACAATGAGAATTCACTGATTTCCCGACTGGACTCTAATTTGGAGTTCCCAAATCAAGAAGCATGCAAGGGGGTTCTCTGCATATTGAAAGTTCTTACAACTTTGCAGAAACATTTTTTGTGTTCATGGCACAACACAAACAAAACGGCTTTCAAAAATCCGACAAGAATTTGAGAAACTGTGCAGTGCTGCAGTCTTTTCACTACGCATGATGCACAGAAAAGAGTTCAACACAGTGGCTGCAGCCTTTGCCAATTTGAATGTTGTGTAACCCAAATGATATACAGCATGATGAGAGACTTGGGCTGACTGAAGCTGCAGCCTTTGCCAATTTGAACGCTGGGCAATTTCCCAACAGACGAGGAGAATGTATGTTCCCCTGCACACATGCACATGTCCTGTTAGAAAGAGATGGTCAACCCTGATGGAGCTTCAGAACCATATTTTTTAAAAAAACTTTTACAAAAGCAGCAACAGCATTCCTACCTGACCACAGCAAGCCCATTACGGAGCTCCCCAGACAACACCTTCTTCACAAGTTGCAGGACGGATCCAGCAGCAAGGCAGGCACAGTGGTAGGAATTCTTGAGTGGGGGAAAGAATCAGTTTACAAATCCTGTCCCAGCTACAGTTCCCACCCACTCCAGAGGATGAAATGGAACTCTCCTATCCCAGCCAATAGTTTGACCAATTTCTCTTAGGTTTTAAGAGTTGTATCCAATGGTGTCATTCCACTTGCACAAAGCTTCTGTTCCTCACAGAAGCCTCATTTTAATTCTGCACAAGTATGAAATTCAGTATTCTGATTTTGCCTGTGCAAGGTGTTTCATAATCCATTATTAACTTCATTCCATTAGCACAGGTGGGAATTAGGCAGCCCTCCATAGGGTGTTGGATTGCAATTCCCAGCAGTCCACACTATTGGCTATGTCAGATAAAGGTAATGGGAACCGCAGTCCAGCAACAGCCTGAGGGCCACATGATTCCAAATCTCAGGATAGGTAATGTGCACGTCTACAAATGCTACAAGAGTAAAAAACAAAACAAAAACCTGTTACTTTTTCTAATGCATCTCTGACTATATTCTAAGTGACCTCCCTTGCCAGGAAAGAAAGGAGACAGGGGAAGAGGAATGTTAACAACTAATATTTCTCGGTGATTTAAATGGAAACAGAACAAGCAAAACACAAAACCGAAGAATCCTGATTTTTATACCAATGCAATACAGGTTGTATTTTTAAAGTAAATTATACAAGTCAGGCACGGGCATATTTCCAATAATTATAATTATTACCATTCAAAGAACTGGATTTTTTCATAAGATCTCTGTTGGTTCTCCTAGAGCAAGAGTGAGAATCACACAGCTCTCCAGATGTTGTTGAACTGCACCTCCCATTATTCTTCACCATTGGCTATGCTGGCTAGGGCTGCTGGAAACTGCAGCTCAATATTATAAGGAGGTGTACTTTTTCTGGAGAAGACATGTGGTCACAGGGGAGAAAAGGAGGATCCACAAAAAACTTGAATACCATCCCCTCAATACTGGGATCCCCTGATCAGCAGCCTCCTGACTTCTGGAGATTTTCTGAAGATGTGCATACAAATACTCAAGGGATTGATTCTTTGTAATAGGATGCCAGACTCTTAGCAGGAGATTTGTTGCTTTAACACAGGGGTTGGGATTCTACAGCCATCCAAACAATGATGACCTACAAGACATACTACATCATTCCACTCTATCCATCAGGTAGCTGGAGCTAATGAGAATCAGAGTCCAAAAATGTCTAAAGATTCAACAGTCCTGTTTTTACAGCTTTTGGTCCTGGTGCTACACAAATTTATTTGCTCTCATGTTCCCCTCCCGTACGAAAACTGTGCCACACAGCAGGTACATGAATAGCTACAGCATCAAAGAGAAAAGATGAAGCTCCTAAATATTGTGTTAGGGCTTTTAGGTCAAGAAATTTACAGACACCACAGAGCTGCCAACCCTGCATCAGGTACCAGGAACGTAAAGTGCAAGAGCAAGAAAGGAGAAGCTGCATATCTCTACTTACAGTTCTTTGAGTGATTATCTGTGAACTCATCCAACTAGGTTATCCTGCACCTGCCAGTTCTGAGTCACAGAGATCACAAAGGGGGACAGGTTGCATACCTGTTAACTATAGTTCTTTGAAAAGTCATCTGTGATTTTTTGTGGGTTTTTCAGGCTGTGTGGCCGTGTTCTGGAAGAATTCATCCCTGATGTTTCACCTGCATCTGTGGCTAGCATCTTCAGAGGTTGGTGGCATGGAAGTGAGTGGGGTATATATATTGTGTGACCCTTGGTTGGGAGGAAGTGATTTACATGTAATCTGTGTATTGGTCTGTTGTTGAATGGCAAAGCCTCATGGTGGGAGGATATGCAGGATATGTGTGTGTGTCTATTTAATTAGCAATCCATTATCTGTGGGGAATCCCCTGACCCTGGATGATATTCACTTGCATGTGCTGAGTCTTATTTTGGTGTTTTTCAAGACTGGTAGCCAAACTTGGTTTACTTTTCTGGGTTTATTCTTTCCTGTTGAAACTGTCCAGCTGTTTGCGGATTTCAATGGCCTCCCTGTGCATTCTGACCTGATAGTTGTTGGCATGGTCCAGACTTTCAGTGTTTTCAGGTTGGTTTATAATATGTTCTGTTACTGCTGATTTTTCTGGCTGGCCCAATCTGCAGTGTGTCTCATGTTGCTTGACTGGTGTTTGAACGCTGCGTTTTGTGGCCCCTATGCAGACTTGTTCACAACAGCACAGTATGTGGTAGACCCCTGTGGCTGTGAGAGGATGTCTCCTATCCTTCTCTGAATGCAACATTTGCTGGATTTTCTTGATCAGATTGTAGATCATCTGGCGGTTGTGTGTTCCTCATCCATTTCCCTATTCTGTCTGTGACTCCTTTGATGTATAGTAAAAATACCGGCTGTTTGTTTTTACTTTTGTGTTTTTTTTCTGGGTCTGGCAGCACTTCTGAAGTCTGAGCTAGAGTAACCATTAGCCTGTAGATCCCAGTTTAGGTGTTTCAATATATCTTCCAGGAAGTGAAGTTCCCAGATCCTTTTTCTGTGGTATTTTTATTGTGCTTCTTTTTTGTCCTGGGTGATGGTTAGAGTTCTTGTGTAGATATCTGTCTCTATGTATAAGTTTTCTGTATACCATGTGGCCCAATCATTAGTTT
Source organism: Sceloporus undulatus (assembly GCF_019175285.1). Classification (NCBI taxonomy): domain Eukaryota; kingdom Metazoa; phylum Chordata; class Lepidosauria; order Squamata; family Phrynosomatidae; genus Sceloporus; species Sceloporus undulatus. The sequence goes on along the minus strand of NC_056523.1, from coordinate 187,966,243 downwards.
GGTTTGCGGATGACCAGGACATCCAAGAATGGTAATGTTCCTTTCTTTTCTTTTTCCATTGTGAACTGGATGTTTGGATGGATGTTGTTCAGATGGTTCAAAAATACGGCCAGATCTTCTTCTCCATGGTTCCAAATGATGAAAGTATCATCCACATATCGGAACCATGTTGTGTGCTTTTTTTAGTGCTGTTTCTGGGGCTTGCTTTTCAAAGTGTTCCATGTAAACGTTTGCTATCACGGGGCTCAAAAGGCTTCCCATGGCTACCTTGTCTCTCTGCTCATAGAATTCAATGTCCCACTGAAAGTTGCTTGTGGTAAGGCAATGTTCAAACAAGGATGTGATATCTTCCAGAAAAAATTGTTGGATGAGTGCCATAGTGTCCAATATGGGGACTTGGGTGAACAGGGAGACCACATCAAAGCTGATTATCTGTCTCCAGGTTTGAGTTTGAGGGTGTTGATTTTTTTTTCTATGAAGCGAGCTGAGTCCTTCACATAGTGGAGCTATTGTGCAGCTGTGGACATGTCTACAGTGTTCAAACACAAATCAAGGAACATAGATACAGGTGAAACATCAGGGATAAATTCTTTCAGAACATGGCCACATAGCTCAAAAAACCCACAAAAAAGTATGGATGCCAGATGTGAAAGCCTTCGATTTCACAATGGCCATCTGTGAATTTACACAGTGTGCAGGTGCAGGATAATCTGGTTGTGTGAGTCACACAGACCATGAAGAATAACCTCATTTTTTCCAGTTAAAAAAATCTATAGACCCCTGTTTCACCAGCTATATACCCAATACATACAACTCTAGAATACTCACTGGATGCAGATAGACTGAATCATACGTATCTGACAGAGATCTTAGCTCATCCTCACTCATTGTTTTAGTTGATTTCATCAGTGCCAGGTACTCCTGACTTTTAAAAAAACATATAAACATGCATAAGCAGAGTAGATATTGAAATATGTAATCTGTCCTTCAGATCCATCTCTCCCATAGTGCCAAGATCTGCTTTCACCTGTGAGCCAAGAGAATCTCTTCCTCTGAAATTTCTTGAGCCTGTGAGGAAAGAGAGGGACATGAATATCTGCAGAAGGAAACTAGATTTCCTCCACTACTATTACTTTTTCCCTTCAACCCTACCTCCAAAATAATAAATATGATTCTCTCCTTTCCCGCACCTTTACCTTAACAATGCTGTAAGGCAGGTAATTGTTACAGTAAATAACATAGGCCTGGTACAGACTGCCACTTTGCAGTGGCCAGGGGCCAAAATTAGGGCTGGGGAGCGCGAAGCGTCCACACGCTCTGCGCTCTCCCGGCGCCATTTTGAGCGCACATGCATCCACACACCGTGCATGCCGATGATGTATCTTGTGCGCCACATCCAAACAGGGTGGCATCACTGTGCTGCTCTAGGGCGCTAATGGCGCCTTGGCAGAGGCGCGGAAAGGAGCTGCTTTTCACAGCTCCTTTTTTGGGGCAGATCGTTGCCGTGGCCATGCAGTTGGCACGGCAACAATCTGGGGCAGAAAGGGGTGGCGTCTCGCCATCCCTTCCTGCCTGTCTATACCGGGCCGTAGTGCCCTTTCACACTATGCATTTATAGCACTGTGATTCCATCTTTCATGTCATCCTAAGGAATCATGGGATTTGCAATTCAGGGAGGAGGATTTAGAATTTCAGCTACAGAACTCCTCTAGTGCCTCTGACTAAACTACAAATCCTAGAATGCCACAGGCAGCAGTTATTGGGCTCAGAATGCTGCAAATGGATAATGTGAAAGGCACCCAGTTTAAGGTCACTTAGCAAGCTTCATGGGAGAGTGAGAATTTGAGCCAAGCTCTTCCCAGTCCTAGGCCAACAATCTATCCATCACACAACACTGGCTCTCAATAGCGAAGTTTGCAAGCATTCAAAAACATGTTGGTGAGGTCATTAGAGGAGAATCCTTTATTTATACATTTATTTGAAAATCCTAGGAATGTTATAGTAAAGTACTAGCATGGCACTCCCACTCCCATATAACATTAGCATAGTATAAAATTCCAAAGTAACTAAGATTCTGGTGTAAGTTTCCAAGCTCTTTCTAACAGTCAGAACATCTCAACTATGAACTTTCCACCCATTCCCAAATTCCTGTTTGTCCCTGGTCAGTCCATCTCACCAGCACTGAGACACAACGCTCCAGCAGTCCACATTGCAGCAATTTGTCTTGGATGGCCACCAGCCGTTCTGGACACTCTGGGAAACTGAAGAAGAGAAAACAAAGAGGATAAACCAAATACACATCAAGTAGGGAGGTTAGAAAGTCTTGGGGGGGGGGGAATAAATAAAAATGGGAAAGGGATACTAATCCCATTCTGAGGAGAAAACACAGAACATCCATCCCAAACAAAATACACATGGACAGAGACCTGATCATTCTTGGACCAAGGCAAGATTGTATGGTGTCTGATTAGAGGCAGGTTGGTAATCTTTCTCAAGACCCCCAGTCCTTTAATCTGACAGATTAAGAATACAGTAGAACAAGCAAGGCTGGGTAAGGAAGACATGAGATAAGGTTGCACTGGGGAACAGATTGGGCTTTTAAAGACACTTTACACTGCCATGCTCATAAATGCAAAAGCAGGATTCAAGAACACAATGAGAGAGATACAGGAGGGACTGGAATTCAAGTGGAAGGGAGGGAGATATTGTGGTTGAAAATTATGGCCCATTTGGGCAAATAAAGCTATCGCCTCAAAAGGCAGTTGCTGGCGAAGGAGTGGTGATGGCAGCCTCTTTGGTGTTCCTTCTGAATAAAGACTGATGACAGTTCTATATTTACCGTACAAGTTGTTCTCTGCTTAGCTCCCCTAAACAACCTTATCACTTCACAGGTAGTGGAGGACATTATCTCATGACTAGTGTTGAAGTAAAAGGTTCAACTACCAATACAGTCAGCTTCTGCATGTGCACTGCAGGGGCGGGGGAAATAGCATCACTAGATTGAAAACTGGAGAAGGCTCCTATTCCTTTAATAGTTGCATAGAAGTGGGAATTTCAGCACAGGCCACTGCCAGAGTAGTTTCTCCAATTATCCTGAGATGTCTTTCTAACAACAGCTGGGGGTGTGGGTCTTTAAATCTACATAATCAAACTAAGATCCAAAACACACTGCAGAAATAATCCAGTTTGACACCGCTTTGACTGCCCAGGCTTAGTGCTAGGAAGTCCTGGGAATTGTAGTTTATTGTGGCACCAGAGCTCTCTGACAGAGAAAGCTAAATGTCTCATAAAACTGCAGTTCTAAGAATTCCCTAGCAATGAGCCAAGGCAGTTAAAGCAGTTTCAAACTGGATTATTTCTGCAGTGTGTTTTGGGTCTAACATTCTAAATTTCTTATGTTTACAACCAAATCGAGCTTATGCATGTAGAAATGCTTCAACAAAGGAACAGATAAAGTAGCAGAATCTGCACCCCATCAGAATTTCAGACCCCTGGGCAATAGAATCTGCCATCTAAGTTCTTCCTCAGCGGTTATAAACTATGTTCTAATCAACACAAAAATAAACAAACAAATAAATAATACAACTGCCTCAATGGGCATTTTTTTTTCTCCACAAACACCACCTTAAAAACAGAGATACATATAAGTGTACTGTTATTGCTGTAAAATGGGCACATTATCTAAGCATTCAGAAGTAATGTCAACATGGACTTCTTCATACTGACTTTAAAAAAGTGGATACATTTTTTTTGAAGTAGGGTTCTTAAGAAGGCAATTAAATGCAAGTCTTGGGAATACTACATCACAGAAAGGAACTGCATTAAAACAAAAGACAATTCTATTGCCCGGTACATACCGCCAATAAGTGGCATACCAGGGCCAATATTAGGGTTAGGGATTGCACGGCAACTGCACGGTCCCTAACCCTAGTACACACTGACGCCGTTACAATGGTGGCGTCCTGTGTACATGAGCGCTGCCATTGTGATGTAAGCGCTGCGTGGTGCACTTGCGACGTCACTGCGGCACCACAGAAAGAACCAGGAAATACCGGGTTCTTTTTGCTCCGCAGTGACAGCGCGCCATTTGGGGGCTGCGCCATCCCTGTGGAGCAAGAACGGGTGCTGGCAGGCCGCCTTTCTCAGAGCTCTGTCCCGGGCCTATATATGCCTATTCACAGGCAAATCCAGTGGGTTCAGTGCTAACTTTTCATGATATCACAGCCTCAGTATTTCTCAGATAATTCTCTAATTCAATAATTCTATTACTGGCAATTGTATTTCAAATTTGTGGGTATAGAGATGACATTTTTCGATATTCCTAACTGAAAAACAAACGCTTCACACTCCCTGCATATAGAAAAAAAAGTCACTTCACAGACATCTGCTGAATGTCCCCTCTTCCTAAGATGCTAGCTTTTTAAATGCAGGGATGGTCTTTTCCACTTTCCCCTTCTTTTTTGGTTTTACACTAGGGGAACATTCAAAGTTGACACACAATTAGATGATCTCCCTACCTGCATCCTGAAATAGAGAAGATGGGGGGGGGGGGGATTAAATGGCTGTTCGTTCTGATAATTCTACAGAAACATCCTCACCGTACAAGAGAGGACTGGGAACCACCTTGGCATGTGCTGCTCCAAAACTGAGAAGAACAAATTCCTTCCTAGACCACAGGGGTTTCACAGTTGTTTAAACCCCCTATACCCAGTGGGTAATTTTTGAAATAGCCAACATGACATGGCAAGAGGGTTTGCAGGAGAAGTGATAAGGTTACAGTCTACCCAACTATCTTAATCAGAGATTCTAGGAAAGGAATGGCAAGCTTCAAACCTGTAGTGTGGGGGTGTTAACCCTGAGTAAACGCCCCAAAACTTTGTTTTATATGCCTGCTTGGAAAGTGTCCAAGTTGGTTAGAATTCTATCCAGCCCTGCTCACCCTTACTTTACCCCCACTTTATGCCCCTAGCCCCAGGCACTAATTATTTACAGATGGCCCCTTGCCAGTCAGTTAAATCAACTTTTCAAATTGGATTTTGACTCCTGGATCAAAGCAAAAAAGAAGACTCCCTATCATACTTTAGGCACTAACTGTGAGAAAACTTCATGAACAGCATCATTCTATGCAGATTTACTCAGAAGTTGCCATGTGAGCAATGGAGGTTGCTTTCAAGTAACAGTGGGCACAGCACTGAAGTCTCCATTATGAGACTGCAAGCATTTCTTCAACATTTGAGAAATGCTACATGAGATAAAAGGAAGATGTTTCAGGAATGAAGACCTTCAAAGGAACAGAAGTCAAGGAAACGGTGGCAGGGTCAGAATTAGGAATGGGTATTGAAAGCAATAGAAGGAATCAAGACAACTGAGAAATACAGGATTGTGGTCACCATATGGAAAGTGTATGATAGGGCTGTGTTGAGACTACACTGGAAGAGTGAGCCAAGTGGGATGAAATCAAAATCACTATAGATTTACAGGCAGCACAGAACGGGATAAAATCAGGATTATATATTTACCCACATCCAAACCAAGGGTACTTTTCCCCCCCTGCCAGGAAAAAAATAATCAATGGTTTTGGAATTAGGAAAAATACATTAGACTTCCCCACTGCTTACATATAGCATGTAATGGGAAATGTAGTCCAACAAGCTCTGAGGGCTACAACATCCATCTCCATCTTAGCATGCATTTTCAAAACAGTCAATTCCCCTCCCCACCTTCCCCCTTTTTTTAAGGCATTCAAACTTTGGTAGAACCAGCTGCAAAAAAGTCAAGAGTGAGTTATGAATGCATATACAGGAAGCTAAAAACTGGAGGGCAATGCTATGGAAAAATACTCTCACACACAGTTTTTTGGTCAGGTACACAACTGTCCTCCCAGAATTAAGGGGAGGAGGAAGGCAGGAGGCCTGTTCTACCAGTTTTCAGTATAAGCTAGTAGCTCAAGGTGGTACCTGGAACATCTCCAATCCATCTGGCAAAACACACATCTCAGCTCCAGTTTTTAGGGATGCCTGCGTAGGCCCCATGTTACATTAGGATTGCTAATGTAATCACAGAAGAGAAACTGAGGTTACATGCAATCAGAAACTACATGGTCTAAGCACAGTGGTGGAAACTAGGAGTATAATTGGTTCAAACTGGACATTTCAGAGTTTGATCATCTCTGATTTTAGAAATAAGGCATAAGTCTTATCTAAACCTGGGATAGAGATTATATGGCTCTCAAGACATTGCTTGACTGCAACTGTAATCATCCCTCACCACGGATTATGCCGGCTAGGGTGGATGAGAGCTGTTGTTCAGCAACATCTGGAGAGCCACATGTTATTCATCTCTGACCTACACATAGACTATAAAAATGTTTGCCTAAAGATAATCGTCAGGCCCCTTCATTATTCACCTTTCAAAAGGTAGGGCGGACAGTCTTCTACCCAGCATATATTGGGATAGATCAAGACTTTGTCAGGCCTAGAAGAGACCCACTGAAATCTATGACTAGCCTAACCACTATCAGTTCAAATGAGCTCACTGTTACTGAATTTGGATCCATTTTTAAATAACACTACAATTCATGATTTTTTAAAAATCCACATTCATTGTTTTCAACCTTGTTATGTTTTAAGCTTGAAATGGGTTACAGTTTCAGAATAAGAAAACTTAGATAAGGAAATATATTCATCATAAGTGAATTGATCTAGAAGAGTTGGTTAAAATTATATGCAACCTAAGGTCATGATCAATTCCATCCTAAACATGCGGATTCAAATAAATTCCCACTGAGTTCAATGTCAGCAGATCCCAATAGGTCAGGCCCAGATCATGTCTCCAACAGTGACCTACTGGCCACAACTTTCCCTTTACTTGTGCTTCAGCAACTGATTCAAAGACCTCTTCTCTAAAGGCATCGTTTTTCTACTTACACTTCTATGGCCAAACACAAGTGATAAATAGATCTGCCATTAATTCATCTAACAATCCCTTTTTAAAGCAGCCTGCATCAGCTAAAATATGCATGCCAGAGCAACAAAAATTAAAAGACCACCCCTCATGAAACACTTTTAATGTACAGTAGACCTCTCCTATATAAATATCTAATCCTGCTTTTAACCTCTGAGGTATTTCTTATTTAGATATTTAACTTGGCTTATTTAAAAAACAAAGGGTGGCTTGCAATCTGAAATTTCTAACATTCTTACAAAACCTCTTACTACCTGGACACAAGAATGAACAATATTTTATGAGTAACTTATTTAGAAAATAATGAGTGTAAGGGAGAAAACAGTACAGAGATGGAGTGAAATTAGAATTTATAGTGTACAGCGCTACAGAAATAAACTATAATAAGAAGAATAAGAAGAATAGTTTATGAAACGTGGTTTAAGGCATTGGAATAAGCATAATTCAATATGTGTTAATCTTTCTAGCGCCTTAGTCCTATACCCTTGAACGGTGTGCAGTCCCAATGAATTATGGGGACCATAGTTATGTGGATTAAGAATTTCTCATGGTTTTCAAAAGCTCTAGTCATTTACAGTCCTCAAAGATTCTCAGAGAAACCCCAGAAAGTAGGCCACTTTTAGTTTCAAAGGTACAACCCCACTATTAAATTCAAGGCTCAAAAACCCACTCCCTCACCCCAAATACCTCTCATCCCATGGGCAGTAAAACTTTGTCATCCGCTCATCCAAAACCAGGCCTGTCCCTACTGGCACTGTGCATTCTGTGATGAGATCCTGGTTAGAAGGAACAACAGTGAACAGTGGTGTGAGTAGGAAAAGAATCTCTTCTAGCTCTAACCTACCTTCTCTAATTGATCTATTTGACCTTATTCATTTGAGGCCACACATCTCCTTCTCTCTCAAACAGCAAGATATTCTATATACTAACAGGACACACTAAGACAACTAATTTTCTGAGTCTAATTGCTTATGTAGCAAAATTGCACCTTCCACCATGCAGAAAGGTGTGTATAAGGAGAAAAAGCAACTGTCCTTGTGGGACAGGAATACAGAAAGCCAGAATGAGAGGAAATGGAATGGCAAACAGCACAGCTGGCTGTAATTCTGAACAGGTACACTCTACACAACAACATTTTGTTGTGGGGCACAATAAAAAGGGTACTTATCTACACACGTATGGTGTACTTTTTCATTACTTCTGAGCAAAAGGGCTCATATGATGTCTTCAACTCTTGACATTGTCTTAACTCTTTAAGCAAAATTTAGGCTGACTACCACTTCTCTTGAAAACCCAGCTCCCAAAAGGGTTGGAAACTTTTAAGAGTGCCACACACAGTACCACTGACACTGCTACTGGAAGAATTACTTACACTGCCAATGGGAAAAATATTTTTGGGCATTTCCCAGAAGCCCTCAGGCATCATGACCACTGGTCATGCGAGATGGGTGATTCTGGAAGTTAGCTTTTCTAATTCCTGAATTCTACTTACTTTCTACTCTCTTTTACAGTCAAGGAAAAGACCAGGGCTGCTTTCCCAACCCAGTGCTCAGTTCAAGTGCTTAACCTACCAACCGCTGCATGCCCATGAGCAGTTCCTCTGCATCTTTGTTCTGCCGCTTGGCCCGTCCTTTTCTCTTGGCCTCCGGCAAACCTCCCTTCCTATTAATTTTTTTCTGGAAAAGCAATGAGAGATGTCAGAGGCTGTCAGTTCTGATACATACCCACATAATGCAGGCAGCAAGCACCCACCCTTAGCCACCTGTGTGCATGAAATAGGAAGGGCAGTTGCTTCTCTCACCCAACCCCTGGCTCACAGTGGACTAACCACTGCCTCCCATTGCGGCCATCATCATCATAAATTACTTTACCTGTGGTACCTGAGGCTCCACATGAGGCACAGATGGAGGATCCAATATGCAGGCATTTCCCAAATCTGAAGCCATTATGGGGGCAACAGATGCCCCCCTACTCTGGTCCTCTGGAAGAGAAGAACACCAACATGCCTTGTTACACACAGATTCTGGAACTTATACAGACATCCAAACATTGGATTCCAGTCAACATCAGAGATCAAAACAGCTGACTAGCTTGAATCTAGTTAATCTCTCATAAATAGAGACCAGGGAGATTGAAGTTCTAACTTTCCATGAGCCATAGCGTGCCATCAAGTTGCTTCCAACTTATAACAATCCTAATGCAACCCTTTCATAGGATTTTCTTGCCAAGATTTGTTCAGAGAGGGCATGGCATTGCCTCCCTTTGAGGCTGAGAGTATGTAATTTGCCCAAGGTTACTCGATGTGTTAATCCATGGCCGAGTAGAAATTCGAACCCTGGTCTCCCAGTATCCTAGTGCAATGCTCAAAACACTTCATCACACTGGCTCTCACCTTGGGCCAATCTCTCTCTTTGACTGATCTACCTCAAGGAGTTGTTACAAGGATAAAGTGGGGAGAAAAAGAGCCTTGTATACCTACTGCACTGGAACAAATGCAGGATATAAACACAATTAATAAATAAATTTAAAAATATAAGAGAGCTCACTCATGTGGGAAAAATATCTAGATCCTTCAGAGGTCTCTCCCCAACACTCACAAAATAACCCCTACTACCCCTTCGATTTTAGGATTATTATGGAAAGAGTGTCCCCAGGAGAGAAAATCTCCCTCTGCCCTAGAATTAGTCTGTCAGTTCCTATTATCTCGGGCCCATTACTGTCAGGCTAGAGAATGTCTGTAAGGTAATAAAGGAAATAGTGTAATAGGACTCATTGGATATAGGGAGGGAGAGGGCAGAAGGGAAAGGAGACAAAGGAATAAATGCCTAATGTCAGTTAGAGAGATGGAATTGCACCCATACTATACAAACATAAAAGCAGTGATGTGGGTTTTCAGAAAAGATAGAATAGGAACATTTTCCAGGAAATTTCCTGTAAAAAATCCAATAATCTAATTAATGTTACCTGATTTAACACAGTTTGGTTACAATATCTGGTGTAAATATTATATTCAGAGCTTTATATTACATTCAAAGGAAATTATTTTGTTGGAAAATTTGTAATAATGTGAACACCATATCCTTCCTTTATATTTAGCAAAAAATTACAACACCTGAAAGAATACTATTTTTTAAAGACATATGCCCCAGACAGCTGTACCTGATACATCTTATATCAACAGCTTACCTTTCTTTCAGAGAGGTATAACTGTAGTACCTTCAGCTTTACTCACTCACTCTCTGTATGACTGCTCCATTTCCACTTGAGGGGAAAAACCCTGATTCAGTACAACTAGTTGCAAATTTTATTTCACTAAAGGACATGTGTGAATCTGTGGGCACAGGCAACGTATCACATTTGGTCTTGACTACAAGAGTTCAGATCACTATGGGTATTTGTGTGTGTAGCATGGAAAATTTTTCACAGAAAAGTTTACCATCAGAAAATGTTCCATTTTGGATAAAATATACCATTTGCAGAAAATTTTCCACTCCACACCTCTGCATGAAATTGCTATTGCCAAATCCAAGATTCATTATTATTTTAAAATGTATACTCTGATTAAATTAGCCCCTGTCAAGCTCTTGAAGCACTTTATAAGAAAAATCACTAGTAAAGCCCATTCAAAAACACAATCTAGCAGGTGCACACAAACCGCTGAATCCACCTGCTTATGCAAACAGCTGGAAATTAATGCCTCTCAAATTTTAAACAAGAAAAACTTCACAAGTCTTCTGAATATCAGAAGATAATTAACCAGATATGCCCATGTTAGGAGATAATTCAGAGATGGAGAGACACAACAGAGGAGGCCCTGCACAACCAAGCCAACAGCGAGAAAGCAATGCTAGGTAGGAGCCCTTCCTATAACATGGAAGCTTTCTGCATGGAATTATTTCTGTATAGAGGAATATTCAATCATCTTCTACAATTCAAAAACAGCCTAGGCTGCAGTTCTCCAATAGTCATTTGGGACAAAGATCCACAGGAAACAATGATACTTGCTTCCGAGTAGACATATAAATGTGTTCCCCGAGTTCCTCATCTAATGCTTGTGAGAACATTCCTCTAACAATGACAGTACATGATACAACACCTCTCCTGACGACTGGAAATTTAAGATTTACATTTTCTTTGTGGCTAAAATGCAAACTATACAAAATTCCAAAATATCCAAGAGCCAATGGGGGACAGCTAAAAATGTCCCCCCAGTAAAACACATCTACTCACAACTGGCACCCAAAACAGGCTACAAGGTTGAAATGTGACTGTAAATCTAACAGTTCAGAAATTGTCTTGCTTCACAAACCTCAAAATAAGTCATTTTAAAGCTATGTTTCGTCCATGCCAAAATGCAACAGAGAGGCTCAAACGCACCTTGAGCGGCAGACGCAGAATCTGTCACATCCTCTTACCAATACCTATGGAAATCTATGCTCTTTCTCACAGTGCCAGCTCACTCCCTCTGGTTTCTATGCCCCTACCTACTCCACCTCTTAAAGCCAAGCCCCTTTCTTTCCCTATTTGCATTGTCTCCATTGTGTGCTGTTGGTTCTCACTTTTCCCTCATCTTCCATTCATCTCAGTCTCACCACTACCCCTTGTCTCTCCAAGCAGAAGAAACCCAGCCTGCAATCCAGCGCACAGTTACTGAATAGAAAACATGCCACTGACCAGAGCGAGGATTTACTTCCAAGCAGACAAAGCATGAGACGGCACTATTGGAACCTGAACTTTTTGCATGAAAGCACTGGGCTTTCCCATCTCTCCATCTCCACCTTCGTCAGAATAAGGCACCTAGCCTATTGCACTGATAGATGTTGCAAGAAATCTGCAGCTCTGACAAAGAACACAATGGGCTCCACAGCTGCAGATGAAATAGCTGTGTGCATACTACATTTCAGAGGATGGAACTGGCAAAAACCACCTCTGAGTATTCCTTGCCTAAGAAAACCCTATCCGCATAAATACCCTAAAAGGCACCAGATCCCATCTGAAACTGGAAGCTAAGCCCAGGCCAGTCCTGGTTGGTATTTGGATGGGAGACCACCAATGAGTCCCAGGTGCTGATAGCAATATTTCAGATGAAAGAACTGGTAAAACCATCTCTGAGTCTTCCTTGTCTAAGAAAATCCCTTTGTTATTGTTGTTGTTTTTGTGTGCCTTCAATTCATTTCCCTGTCAGCCTAAACATCCCTAAAGGCATCAGATCTCTTCTGAAATTGGAAGCCAAGCAAGGTCAGCCTTGGTTAGCATTTGGATGGGAGACTGCCAACAAATACCAGGTGCTGTTGGCTATAGATGAAGGAACTGGCAAAACCGTCTCTGAATTTTCCTTGCCTAAAAAACCCTCATATGTCTAAGTACCGTAAAAGGCACCAGATCCTGTCTAGGAGATGGGAGATGATCAATAATTTTGGTCAGCCCTGGTTAAACCTTGGATAGGAAACCACCCACAAAATCCTGGTGCTGTAGGCTGTATTTCAGAGGAAGGAACTGTCAAAACTACCTCTGAGTCTTCCTTGCCTCAGGAAATCCTAAGTACCCTAAAAGCACCAGATGCTGTCTGAACCTGGAAGCTAAGCAGGGGTCAGCACTGGTTGGTTCTTTGATGGGAGACCACCAATTATTTTGGTCAGACCCAAGTAGTCCTTGAATGGGAAACCACCAGCAAATGCCAGGTGCTTTAGGCTATATTTCAGAGGATGCACCTGACAAAACTGCTTCTGAGCGTTCCTTCTGGCCAAGGGGCTACTGGGAGAGTCTCAAAGCCCAGGAAATTTAACATCCATTTGCAACACAAAAAAGATGCTATTTTGCAATCCAAAAGAACGTGGAGTCGAAGGCTTTCATGGGTTTATTGTCAGAGAGACTTCTGGTGCCACAACAAACTACAATTCCCAGGATTCCCTGCACTGAGCCAGAGCTGTTAAATGGGTCTCAAACTGGATTATTTCTGCAGTGTGTGTTCTGGACCTCAGTCTCAAAGGTGCTACAAGATCTCTCTCTTCTACAGACTGACACTGCTGTGTCTTTGAATAATGCTAGTGGAGCAGAGGTTTGAGCATTGGACTATGACTCTGGAGACCAGGGTTCAATTCCCAGCTCAGCCAAAGAAACCCACTGGGAGACCTTGGGCCAGAAGTCACACTCTCTCAGCCTCAGAGGATGGCCATGGCAAACTCCCTCTGGACCAATCCTGCCCAGGAAACCCCATGAGAGGGTGGCCATAAATCTGAAGACGCCTTGGAGGCACATGACAACAAAGCAGTGCAGGACAATGCAGCCCCACCCTCATCCACCCAGCTTTAGTGCCTTGGGGGTGTGTCCCCTCCTTACCTGGCGCCCGCGCTCACCTTACCGCACACAAACACCCCTCTCTTCCCGAGACTTGGTTCCGCCCAGGGCGCCGCCTGATGCTGTCACCCGGCGCCGCCTTCACTAGGGGGCGAGACCATTCCGTGCGGAGGGGGGGTGAGGCGGTGTTGGGACGGCGGGCTCTGAAAATTGGGCGGGGCGGCTGGGGAGACTGACAGAAAGCGGTCAGTGGGTGAAGGAGGAGGGGTTGGGAGAGACCATTTGCCCCTGGAGAGGGGTGTTCTCCAGTCACCTTTCATTTTCCAACCAACACGTTTTTCTAAACGGGGTTGAGTCAGGGTAGATAAATGACTTATAACTGAATTGTAGAAATATCTCTCAAAATCACAGTAATCGCTTCCGAGTCCCTTTCAGCCCAAATGTCCAAGTTGCTCCCCCTGCGGGAATGTTTGGTCTGGTCCTGTGAAATAAAGCCTTTGGCTTTGAAGATCCTCCAAAAGAAGTGGTTGCCTCAGATTATAGTCCAAATGTGGGGAAGTGGCTTTTGAGTCTAAAGATCACAGGGCCCTTATTGGCATGTCTATAAATATAAATATAATATATTTATAATTTTAAATATAATATACTTATAATTATAAATATAAATATGTATGTATAAATATAATTATTAATGTGTTTATGACTATAAATATCTATAAATAAATATCTATCTGAGGCTGCATCCGCACAGCAGAAATAATCCAGTTTTGACACCACTTTTAACTGCCCTGGCTCAGTGCTAGGGAATCCTGGGAATTGTACTTTATTTTGGCACCAAGGCCCTCTCTGACAGAGAAGGCTAAATGTCTCACAAAACTACAGTTCCCAGAATTCCCTAGCATTGAGCCAGGGCAGTTGAAGCGGTCTCAAACTGGATTATTTCTTCAGTGTGGATGCATCCAAAGGCGTCAAATCCACTTTTAATATCATCTGAATTGGAAGCCAGGCTTTACTGCTCCTTGGCCTGTTCCAAGTTGGACTGTAGTTTTTAATTGATGTAGTGCCATCCATGGTTGGAGGTGTAAATGTTTCCTTATTTTGGTCTCACATGCAAGAAGAGATACTTTTAAAAAGTGTTTTGCTTTTAGAAAACATACGTACTGTTTAAACACGCACACTGTTTTACAAAATACACTGTTTTTAAAAACAGATGTGCAATGTTTTCTTTTTGCAAGAAAGCCCTGAATTGCAATATATTATTATTATTATTATTATTATTATTATTATTATTATTATTATTTTGTTATATCCCACCTTTCTCCCAATATAGGGACTCAAGGTGGCATATGCATATATGTATATGTATGTGTATATATACATACATACATACACACACATGTATATATACACATACAACAATTCAGGGCTTTCTTGCAAAAACACATTTGGTTTAAAACAAATTTATATATATATATATATATATATACACACACACACACACATATACAGGAATTCAGGGCTTTGTTGCAAAAAAACTGTTTTAAAACAAATTGACATATTTGTAGGAATTCAGGGCTTTGTTGCAAAACAAAAACATTTGTATGTGGAGATGTTTCATAGCACCTTTGTGACTCAGTGAAAGAAACAACACATTGGTAGACTTCAATCTACTTCTGCATTGGAAGCCTAGGAAAGCTCATGCTTCCAATTTCTTTCTTTCAGTGAGTCTCAAAGGTGCTACAAGATCTCTCTACGTACTGATTCTACAGACTAACATGGCTATATCTTTGAATTTTACCAAATTTGTATATATATTTTTAAAACTGTATTTTGTATACATTGAGTTCTGTGAAAAAAATGTAGGACTGGGCATAGAAAGAACCCCTGCAAGATTTTGATACAAATGAAATTTTATTTTTTAAAAAAGGACTTGAAATGCTGCTGCTGCTGCTTTTTTTAACGTCTTGTAGGGGGTTTATCATTTGTTCTAGAGGCTGTCTCAAGATATCAAGGCATTCACCTTGGGCTGGAGCAGACAGGCAGGAAAAAGGCTCCCAAGAATATGCACAGCCCGAATGCTTGACACCATGCCACTGGCTAATTTTTTTTGTCACTTTCCCACCATGCATTGGCACCATTGCACAAACACACCGCCTGCGACCTCCAAGTACTTCCCACTCTTCCACCCAGAAACAATTCCATCAGCCACACAATTTCACGTGCGATGCTCCGCCCATACAGCAAATTGATGCATTGGTGTGCGAGTGATACATTGGCAAAGCACAATCATGGATGCCCCCCCTTACATGCTCCCTTCACCCCATGTCCCCCTTTTGTGTATGCTGTCATTACATCCATTGGAGTTGTTGCAGTTTCTTTTTTTCTCCCTTTGCCACAGCCCTGCACTTGCATCAGGTTGTTTAGATACAGCAGCGATGATACGCATCTTCCGAACTAAACTGGAGTATCCCGGTTTCTGTTTGCCCTTGTTTTTTAGCCCTGGCTTGCAGCTTCATTTCAAATTTCACCCACTTCGGAGGCGTGCGTCATATAAATTCCCCACCTTCAAAGTGGCTAGAAGCCACTTTATTTTGCCCTTCAGTTTGACTCCCTTGAAGATGAGAAAATTCTTGACATCCCAATCAGTCTGGCACTTGACTTTCTTTTGGCAGTTCCAATTCTATTGTATTATGAACAAAAGGAGAAACCTGGCTGATTTCCTTCTACACCAGCCTCCTTCCTTCCCCCAGAAATCTTCACTGTAATCTTTTTCAATGCAATTGGGGGGGGATTTTTAACCTACCATATATATATATATATATATATGTTGCATCATCACTGCAGAAATAATCCAGGTTGACACACCTTAACTGCCATTGCTCAATGCTATGGAATGCTGGGAATTGTAGTTTGTTGTAGCACCAGAGCTCAGAGCATAGAAGGCTAAATGTCTCTCAGAACTACAATTCACAGAATTCCATAGCATTTAGCCATGGCAGTTGAAGTGGTGTCAAACTGAATTATTTGTGCAATGTAGATGAAGCCATATATATATATATATATATATATATATATATATATATATATACTGGTTGAAATGTTAATGGTTAAGGTGTAACCCCGTTCCCCCAGAACCCTCCTCCCAAACATAGGGAGAAAAATAACTAAAAATTAGCCAGAATGGCAGCTTGTAATGACATGGCATCACTTCAGGTGTGCTGGAAGGTAACTGTAGCCCATGGGAGCTCAGGGAAGTAAAAACAGGTTCTCACTCCTCACACAGTTGCCCATTCTTAGCCAACCCCATTGAATTGAATCCATCACACAAATACACCTCCTGTGACTCCCAGTTACTTCACACCTCCTGCCCAGCTGCCATCCCATTCCACACTCCATGTGACTGACCACACAGTTCGATGTCACCGCCTGTACAGTGCATCAGTGTGCCCAGTGACACACTGGCAAATGAAGGCTCCTCATACATGCCCCCTTCACCCCATTCCTCCCTGTTCTACCATCTGGTTTGTGTGTGGTTTAATTACATCCATTGCATTATTGGCGACCCACTTTTATTGTACTTTCGTATTTTTGCTTTCCCACATTCCCACCTGCTTCCTCATATTTTCACCTGTTTTTGTGGCATGTGTCATATGATTGGCATCGTGCTGTTTATATGCAGGTGTGATGTTGCACATTTTCTGTGTTAAGACAGAATATCAGGACTTCTTTTTGCCTCAGAATGCAGCTTCATGTCGCTTTCCACACAGTTTCACATCATATGTCATCTAAACAGCTTGGCTTCAAGTCAGTGTGAAGCCGCTTTATTTTGCCAGTGTGGACAACCCCTTAGAGAGATCATCTTAAAATCTGGAGTGGATGTAATATTCACTGGCATGGGCATCACCAGCCTGGGCCTAATGTGACCTTTGTGGCCCCTTAACCAAAGGCACAACCCCTCCATACTCTATTTTTGATTCCCATCACCGTGCATTGGAGACCAAGCTCTAAATTTTTCATCTAGGATGGGACAATGGGGATTGTAATTGGGACATTTTTGCTCTTCAGCTGACAAGTGGTCATCAGTAGCCCAGAGAGCAAATAGCTTAGTTTTCATTCCCAAAATAGCATACAGCATGGAGAGCTCCATAAGCCAATCCACACCCTCATCTTCAACCCTTGCAAGACAGGGAGGTACACTATGATCCTCATTGTACAGTACAAGCAATGGTTGTACCATCTGATTTGGGCCAGGGCAAATTGATGAGAATTTTATTTGGTTTTGAGAACTTCTCAAGTGTGTTAAACAGTGAGACAGACAGAACGTGAGATGAGTATATAAACAAAATCAAGCATGGGAGAAAGCAAAACTAACTGATTCACCCATGGCTCATCTTCAGTGGAGGATTGCATTTGCCCAATGCCACAACTGCCAGAACGCCCCATTTCTGTGTATATTACACTGTGTGTCTTTTGCCTGTTTATGTGTGAGCACATCTGGGGCAGGGACGTAGCCAAGGGGGGGTTCTTGGGGTCCGGACCCCCCTTCCATTAGAAAAATGAATGGTGCGTGCTGCTGTGCCGCCGCACCCAAGCCCCATTATAATGGTGGCACTGAGTCTGGACCCCCCCCTTCCTAAAATCCTAGCTACGTCTCTGTCGGGGGCATTTCGAGCCCTTAATTCTCACAGAGAAAACATAATACGCTGAGAACTCAGTTGAAGAGAGAAAGCTGTAGCTAGCTCTGTAACACACCTGTGTTGTGTGTAGAAAGTCTGAAGTTCAATCCTTGGATCCCCTAAAAACCTCTCTCCCCCAACAAGAGCTAGTGCCAGTCAGAGTCAACAATATTAGGCTAGAATTAGATGGACCAATGACTCCATATAAATCAGCTTCCTGTCTTCCTAAAATTTAATCTCTTGTTTCCCAGTACAGAAGATGTAATTTAATCTCTGTGCAGTGGATCTAAGTAGACCATGTTCACACAAGCTTCCTGTGGCAGAAAGCAGGGAACTGAAACCAGTTTTATCAAGAGCATCTTACGCAGTGAGATCATCCATCTGTGATCACAAGCCTTCTAAGTGCTCTGGCAAACTTTCTTTTCATCCCCTGGAGATATTTGTTTTTTCTTAGGTCAGCGTGGTACCCGCTGCTTTGGGATGAAGTACACCCCATGAACCCAGGAGAAAGCACTTCAGCCAATCCTCAATTCTTCCTGCCTTTTGCATCCTTTCAACATTTGTTCTCAGCATTGGTGCCAGCTCCTTATCTGAGACAGCGGGACTGCGTGGGACTGCAGTGATCTCATTTTGCTGGCCTCCAAGGGCTAGGCCTTGATGAAGTCCCCACTGCCTCCTTTGATGGCTCTAGAGAAGGATGTGGGAAAAGGGGAGGAAGAGATCTCGGTCGATAAGGCCTGCACCATCAGCACTTCAAGGGAGATCAAAACTGGGGGACCACCATCACGCTTGGAGGGATTCTTTTCTTATTCTGCTAACTGATGTGGGAAAGAAATCCAAAGTGTGGGGGATAAGATGAGAGTGTGTCTTCAGACTCAAGATTCCTTGTCAGGAATGGATTGCTTTACTCATCCCAGCTAGGAAGATGGTGCTCATTTTAAACAAGTGCAGTAGTAGAGACATGGTAAAACACAACTATGGAGTGTCTCTGGAGTTTATCACACGTGAAAATTGGAACTCCAAAGCCACTGCGAAGAGAAGGGGAAGTAGGTCCAATTCGAATCCAGTCAATTCACGTGATTAATTATTACACATGAAGAGCGAAATTGGGGTCATTCCTGATTCCTGATTTGTTCTCTGTCATCTGCCTTTTTCAGCTGCTTTTTAAATGTCTCAGTTTCTCTCTCCTCCTCTCATAGTTTTCCTTTGTCCTTGACTCACATCACTGGTGCAAACAGTGTTCAAAGTGCAAAAGTAGTTTGCATTCAGTTAAATGAGCAGAGGGAGAGGAGAAGACATGGCAGAATCTTTCTCTTCCTTGTAGTTGCAGGGTCTCCTAGACCGTATATTCTTCCTGATTTATAACTTTTGCTATCTTAATCACACTCTCATGTTGCTTGCCCAGAGTTTTTATCTGTGAAATGTTGGAGGTGATGGAATCCATTTCAAGGATTATCCCATTAAGGCTTCCCACTTCATAAGAAAGTGTGGCGCTTGAGAGCAGTAGTTCCTACCAAGGGGAATAAAAGGTCTCTGTTCAGCTTCAGGTCTTCTCAGTTTCTGACTTAGCACTTTCCCAGGCATCATATCCAGTTTGTCCTGTGCCATGGCTACTGCCTTGTAGACATCAGGATGCCACTGACTTTATGTCAAGAGGAAAAAACTTCTCTTTCCCTTGCGAAACTTTGGTGGGTTATAGACCACCAAAAAATACGTATTGAATACGTATTAGGGTTAGGAAGGGGTGGTGCTTCCGCACCTCCCTAACCCTAATACATATTCAATACGTACAATATGGCGGCGGCCGTTACACACGGCCGCCGCCATATTGACGTAACGGACACTCTGCGTCCGCACGTGGCGCACCGGAAGTGACGCCGCGAGTGCTCCCTTTGGCACTTGCGGCGCCTCTTCCGGGGCCCAAGAAGGAGCACGATTTCCGCGCTCCTTCCTCTGAGCGTCCGGGTGCCCTGCGGTGTGGCAGCTGCGGCTCCCAGACGCCACAAGCGGTGGCAGTGGGACAGCGCTGCTTCTCGGCGGTATGTAACCCGCCTTTATTTAAACAAGGGATGGGGAAACTCTGAGCCTCCAGATATTTTGGACTACAACTCTCACAATATTTTATCACTGATCATGTGGACTAAGGCACCTGGGAGTGGTAGGTGAAACACCTAAAGGGCCCTACCTCAATTTAAATCTTGCTTTTAATTAAATAAATTTCTTCAGAAGGTAGTTGAGAAAGCTGGAACCCCATGGGAGAACTGTTCTCCTACAGTGCAAGAAGTACCATAGCTGGGATGCATTGAAAAACAAGTTATCCTCATGAACTTGTTATGAACACAAAGAAGCATGTATATCTGTGTGTATATGTGTGTGTGTATTTAACAGCCTCAAAACAATTTTGGTCCCTAATAACAGGACATCAATGGAAACTCAGAAGCAAATGTGGAAAGCCAGCAAAGAAACCACAGTAAATGAGGTATATAGTACCTGGGTTCAGAGACAACATGAATCACATCACTTCCTTTCTGCTGTGGTACTTTAGAAGTAAGAGTGGAGGTATTAAGTCATTAGGCTCAGTGGGAAAATGGACTTTATCACACCAGCCTGTTGTCCTACCACAATTGCACTAGTTTAAGAATGGAAGCATACCAGTTTGGCATCATTTCTTATCACGCTTTTGCCCATGATAGTGCTTTGGCAATCTATGATCATTTGATCTGTTTTCCACACTGCCAAATACTGGCTTCCAGGAGGAAAGGGGGAACGAGCTATCACAGCTGCCAACTGCCTCTCTGGGAGTTGGCAGCTTCACACTCCCTGCTGTGCACATTCACACTACCTGCTGTGAATGTGCACACAGCAGCTGGCTATGAGAAGTGACTGGCAGCCACAATAATTTCTCCCTCCCCCTCCAGAAATGTGGTCTGCTGTGTGCCCATTTCCACAGAAGCCCCACAAAAGGATTGTGGCCACAAACTGCCTCCTGAACCTGGCTGCTGTGGGAATGTGTGCACATCAGCCAGCTTTAGGAAGCTGTTGATGGCCACAATTGCTGTGAGGGGGAGAAGAGCAGAATCATGCCCACTCACACTATGTGACTGAAAAGCGGAACTGCAGCAGAAGGAACCTATCGCATGAAGGCAGTCATAGAATACCAATGATATTGAAAGCCCATTGATGGGTTTTGCGCATCAGTGAAAAGGTGCACTACAGTAATGAATGGAATGTGAGGCAGAAGCATGATGGACATGACAGTGTGTGATAAGTACCAGCCAAAGACACTTTTATCTTGTTAAAATTCCACTTTTCTAGCCAGTGTGATTAAAGTCCAATGTGTGATATGCAGGGGAAGAAGGATTTGGGCGCTGGGCTATAATGGGAGAAAAAACAAATGGATGAGAGTGGGTGAACTGAGAGATATTTGTAGAGAAAAGGAGTGGGTAGAAGGTAGATTGAAGTCCACTGGTGGCCCATTGGATCACCCAGTGCTGACTAATTGTTGGGAATCTGGATTGTTACAAATAATGGTGAAATGGGTGGACTTTGGTCTGGTCCACCAAAGCATCACTTATGTTTTTAAGCAAAAGGGCATGGGTCTATACTCTGCCTAGGATCTGTTGAGGAAGTGGGATATAAATGTAGTAATATAGATTAGTTGTGCTTTGACTGTTAAGAAGTCTTTAACAGTTATACATACTTGCTTTTATTTTGCATTTAAAACACATTGGTGGGCTTAGAAAAGGATCAGGGGAGAACATTCAAGACAGCAATCAGCCTCTCTCTTCATAAAGAATATGTACAAATTGTCCTGGTCAGAAACTAATATTTAACAGGGGGCATATTTTGAACTGGAAGGAGCTAAAGGACACTGAGCCAAGACACAACAGGCAAAGGACTTTTGAACTCCTTCAATGGGAACAGTGTGACAGAGTACTCCCCTCGCTATGCCCTTCGGTTACTCCCTCCCTCCTAATTCTGGACAAAGAGCCCGTTTATGCAGTTAGCAGTATACGCTACACAGATATAGTGCTATTATTCCACTTTAACATCCATGGTTCCATCCTATGGTACCCAGGGATCTGTAGTTTGGGGAAGCTCTAGAGTTCTCTAGCTGAGAAATATAAATGCCCCTCGCTAAACTGCAAATCCCAGGATTCCATCAGATGGGACTGTGGCCATTAAAGTACAATCATAGCACTATAACTGTATGGTATGAATGGACTGGAGGAGTAACTGGTAATGCATTTCCTGGATTGAACCACTTCAGGGGTTGCACATGAGCAGACAGTATGTATGCAGCTGAGTGGAAAGAAGTTATTTATAAATGAATAAAAAAAGCTGGATGATGGCATGGATAGGATACTCTAGTGGCCTACTTCACACCAAGAACAAATGGGATTGTGCAATAAAACAGCAAAACTGTGCCTGGACTCTGCTGCTTTGGGCAGCAAGTGAACAGCAGGATAACGCATCTTCATACACACAGACACACACACTATACATAGGAAACTAGATGTCAAGAAGAAGGTTTCTAGACTAGCCTTTCCCCTCCTAAACAATTTTTTACAAAGGCAGTGATTGTTTCCCACCATGGAGAAGAATCCAACCACACCATTCTCCACCTCCAGCCTGAAATGGTACAGTTTGGAAACATTTACCCATCTATCACCACCTTATCTGCTGCTTACAATAATTACTCCATACTAGATCCCTGTCTTCTCAGGTAAGGGCTCATAGTACACTCCCAGTGTTGTCCTTTTTGGTTGTCATTTCAAGGGGCACTGAATGGTTATGGCTGCTTCAAAAAGTTACCAGGGGGGAGATGCTTCTTCCTCAGTCATATCCCAGAGTCTCTGTACATGAATGTGCGGAATGTATATTACAAGGCTCTTTACCCCAGTGCAGAGACAACTCCAGGAGAGCTATGTGGGGCAGGAGAAGCCTGTGAAGAAAAGCCTGGTGGAGATCCTAGAAGGTGTGGATTGGGTCCAAAAGGGAGAAGGTGTCCTGGCAGCATCATGGGGCTCAGAGTATAGAGGGCAGCGGCTTCATCCCCCATCAGAGGAGGCGACATTATCTCCAAGGGGGCGGTTGTGGCTATGCCTGCTTCCCCAGAATTTCCTTTGCGCTTTTTGGATTTGGCAGAGGAGACCTTGCGGTTCCGTGTCTGGATCCCATCCTTGCGCATGGCCAAGGGACGATTCACCTGTGGGGAGCAAGTGGGAGCAACAATTAAATGTGAGCACAATGCCACCGAGAGGTCAAGGGAGCCAATACAGGTTGAGTCTCCCTTATCTGAAATACTTGGGACCAGAAGTGTTTTGAATTTTGGAATATTTGCCTATACATATTGAGATGTCTTGGAGATGGGACCCAAGTCTACACATGAAATTCATTTATGTTTCATATACACCTTATATACATAGCCTGAAGACATTTTTATACACGGTGTTTTAAATAATGTGTATAAATATTTGTGTATAAACATCAGAAAGTAAAATTGTCACTATCTCAGCCACCCATGTGGACAATTTTGGATTTTGGGATATTTTGGATTCTGGAATTCCAGACAAGGGAGACTCAGCCTGTAATTGGTACTGAGATAAGGCTCATAAAGTCAAAATACAGAACCATGGGAAAATCATAAAAGTAAGGGATATACTACTAGATTGCACAGATGCTGCACATCTCTGAATCTCCACCATCCATAAAGGTTGCTATTGGCAGAGTGGGAACACAGGGCTGGAGAAACTTCAGCCCTTCAGATGGTTTGGCCTACAGCTTCCACAGTCTCTTACCACTGGTCAAGCTAGGGGTAGGGGTGTGGGACATATAGGCCAAAATATCTGAAGCATCTACATTTCCCCAGCCATGATATAAACAGAGGATGCAGGGCTAGGCAAACTGAACAGGCAATGCTGATCAAATATCTTGGACAGAAAACCACTGCCCTTTAGAAGAGGCATACAAGGGCAGCTAAATGGCTCCTTCGTTCTCCAGGGAATATAGGAAATAGGGTTCCAGGTGTTACTTCGTATAAGGTGTCTCTTCTTATAAGGGATGTCCCCTATTTGAGGACTGGAAAGCTTTCCCTTTTATATAGACTGAAAGACATGCCAAAAAGTTCTGCTTTTGAAGTGTGTGGGCTCAATATATTTGGGGCTATGGATCAAAAATACAATTCTTATATTTGGGGTGCAGGCCAGAAATGTGTGCATCGTGTCATTATGAATGTGGGTAATATGTTACTTTTATAGAAAAATACATGGCTAGAAGTTAATTGAAACCAACACTTTCATTTGGCCTCTTGTTAAGCGCTGCTTGTTAAGAGCTGCTTCCTTTTTTAAAAATTCATATTTTTACACATTTAAATTAAAAATAAAGAAACGCCAATAATCTAAGCTCGTTATGAATTATTACATTATACAAGTATTTTTAAATTATAAAAAATATGCACTTCTGCTAGTTCCTCATTTATTGGGAGTGGTGATTTACTGTATATATTATTCAAACCTCACTAAATCATTTCTAAGGTTCTTGTTAGTAGAAAAAGTACTTTTGTCTATATCGCTCTTCATTAATCACTTTCCATAAAAACTATTCTTATTACATTGCCAATAAGAAAAGGGTCGACCTGTGTGTTTCTCTACTTAAACATACCGGTAATCTTTATATTTGTGCCAACGTATTTTCCAATATCTTTCTTATAGATAAAACTGACAATAGAGTTACTATTTTGTACAATATTTTTATATTGTTAGAGTAGATATAATATGTATGGACTTGTCTGCTTCCAAATTATACCCTTCATGAAAACTCCCCAAAGTTCTCAAAAGGAAGCCATTCTTTTCCCACTTTGTTTATGGTCTTGTTGTTTATTAAGAAAGTCCGTATATCTAATTCTTTCATATCGATAATTTTCAGTTTCCATTCCTCTATTTTTGGTAATTCTTCGGGCTTCCATTTCTTTGCTATAATTAGTCTCACAGCAGTAACCGTTGCTGCATCTACACTGGAGAAATAACCCGTTTTGGCACTGCTTTAACTGCCCTGGCTCATGGCTATGGAATTCTGGGAGTTGGAGTTTATTGTGGGCCCAGAGCAGAGCAGAGCTGCTGCGTGAGTTCATGGCAATGCTGTGGTGGGAACAGTTGAGTTCCTATTTTGAAACGCATGTAGTCTTAACCACAACACTATACCAGCTCCTGAGATCCTAGCCGCCTTGTACCAAAATCCGATAGCTCCCCAGTGTACTCTAGAGTATTAATTCAGAATGAGTGAGCATTAGGAGTGTGGTGGACAATGATGCAATGGTTTTCTCCTTTCTAGAAAAATCTTTGTTCTGAAACTTGTTGTCAACAATTCTCTGGTGAGGCATGATCAAGCCCAAATGAAGGTGATTTGTTTGTTGCTGTCTCTATTCACCTGATGGAAAAACGAGTGTTTCCAGAGTAAAAACTTGAGAGGACTCATATACAGATGTGCAGAAGAGGGAATTTCATCTGCTGTTGCTTGTCATGCAACCAGATACCAAGCAACGCCTGCTGAAATCCCCTCTTCTATACAGTCATTAAAGGGACAAGAGATGTCTACAGTTTTCACCCTGGCAACCCCTTCAACCATGGAAACCCACTAGGTGACTTTGGGCAAGTCACACGCTCTCAGCCTCAGAGGATGGCAATGGCAAACCCCCGCTGAACCAACTGCCAAGAAAATCTTGTGATAGGGTTGCCTTTAGGTTGCCATAAGTCACAGGTGATTTGAAGGCAAACACCACCATCACCAACCCTATCTGGTACAAGTGCAATGTGATTCTTTTGTTAAATGTTGTGTAATATTACGAAAGCAGCAAGCTGGTCTGGTTAGCAGTTTGGACTATGATTCTGGAAGCTAGGGTTCAAATCCCCACTTGAGCATGAAAACCCACTATATGACACTCTCTGGGCCTTGAGGAAAGCAATAGCAACCCCCCTCTGAAGAAACATGCCATGAAAACCCTGTAATAGGTTTGCCTTCAGGTCATCATAAGTCAAAAATGACTTGGAGGTGCACAACAGCAACAATGACCAAAGCAACAGGGGGTATGCATGAGGTGATAGTGGGGAGATTTTAAGCACTTTGACTCTTTCCCAAAAAGAGCCCAGATTCAGCTTTCCTGGATATAGTCTCACACACAGACAGGCACATACAAACAAGGGGAGGAAGAAGGGAGAGATGTTTCTGTTCTACTCACTTACTGAGCTTGGAGAATTTACTTTTTTGGACCACAGTTCCCAGAGTCCTCCAGCCAGCATAGCCATACTGACTGAGGCCCCTATCACACGAGCAAAATTTGAAGTTATCTCAGGGTCAATGTGAAGGCAATGCAGGGGCGATCATGGTGTTTCAATTAGGAGCCATCTTAAACACAATCGGGGGTCATTCCAGGGACATTCCAGGGTTAGGTAAATCCTCTTTTCCTCCAAATTTACCTAACCCTGGAAGGACCCCTGATTGTGTTTAGGATGGCTCCTGGTTGCGTTTGGCATCGTGTGATAAACAAACTTGAAACTTTACCTAACCCTGGAATGACCCTGGAATGACCCCTGATTGTGTTTAAGATGGCTCCTGATTGTGTTTGGCGTTGGGTGAGAAACAAACTTGAAACCCCATGATTGCCCCTGCACTGCCTTCACATTGCCTTCACATTGACCCTGGGATAACTTCAAATTTTGCTCGTGTGATAAGGGCCACAGAGATGTAATCACTTTCCCAAAACTATAGAACACTCATCCCACCCTCTCACTGCCTCAACTTACATTGTGGAGCTTGAAGTAGAGGCCGCAGGCATTACATACGGGCTCTCCGTTCACGTTGCGGCGCCAGAGGGTGGTGGTGGTGGTTTGGCAGTTGCTGCACTGGGTTCCAGCTCGCTTGCTGACAATCTGCATTATTTTAATGCAACAATAATGAATTATACACATGTATTGTTTGTTCATTCACAGCCCCAGGTACTACTGTACTCCTTCAGAGGGATATCTGAAGCCCTGATTACCTTGTTCCAGTAATCCCTGAAACTACAAAATCCTTTGCAATTCTGATTTAATTCATCTGTACAGCATTTCTGTAAAGGTGTAACTCTGAACCATTTTAGGGTCCCACCTTCCTTTCAAAATCCAATGAAAGCTTTGTACCCATCCTCATAACATGGCAATGATAATAGTTTGTACCTTACCTGGCATCCCATGCCATTCTCCACATATTAGGATTGGGGGAAAACCCACCATAACAACAAATTTGAACTTTCAAAATCACATAATTTGAAATTTTAGAAGATTTTTTTTAGAAGACAATGTTTGGCATTTTGTTAGTGACATATACAGTAATTGTGACCATCTAGCCAACACCACGTAAGTCTTGTTCGGCTGTTGATGAAGTTGGAATTTTCTACCAACCTCATACAATGATCAGAGTGCCCCCTAAGCCCACCATTTAGCTTCAGGAGCCCCCTCTCCACAGCCATTTTGTGACCAATGGAGAAAAAGGACCCTAAGAGTCTTATTACATTATTAAACAAACCCGGCAGGCAAATGGAATGACATGTGTTTTTTTTTTTTTTTTTGCTCCCTCCACATGACGTTGTTCTCCTTCATTGCTCTTGTCAAGTTATTCAGACACCTTCAAGATTTAAACACCAGACCTACCAGGTGTTTAGCAACATTGAGTCTTTAAAATTAAATGAGAGCTGGGTGGATAGTTTTATAATATAGTTTAGTCACTAGGTGGCACTAGAATGAATTGCATCTGGACAGATTCAGCAGTTTTGTGTTTCTGTTGTGTTCCTGTTGGAGGGAGAGGATAAAGTTCTTGTCTAGCTGCATGATTGGTGAGACTTCTAAACTTTTCATGGCAATACCAGATTTTTGTTGGTTTTTAGACTGCTGCTTTAAGAGAACCCTGATATAAAGGATAATTAGGACTTTCTTCTCTAGACATCACATCACTCATCTTATCGCTGCTGTTCCTGTCACCATATGCCAATGCCAATCCTTGGAATTAACTACAGTGGTACCCCGGGATACGAAAGCACCGCCTTACGAAATTCCCGGGATACGAAAAAAATCAATAGGAAAAAACTGTTCCGGGTTACGAAGGTTTTTTCGGGTTACGAAAAAAATTTTGGTGCTTTTCAGCGCTATTTCGCACGAAATCGCGGCTTTTCCCCATTAGCGCCTATGGCTTTTTCGGCTTACGAAGGATTTCGGGTTACGAACGCGGCGGCGGAACGAATTATTTTCGTAACCCGGGGTACCACTGTAGTTATAAATAGCAAGTTACCTGTCGTTAGTTCCCTTCCTAATAGTGAAGGCATAACTACATTACTACGCGATTTGTAATTTAGGAATAACATCATGGTTGGGTTTTTTGTGGAAGAGATTTTTTTACAGTGTAATGGTAGTACTGTATATACTTGTGTGGTTATAGACGGGTATCCTTACTAAATGGTGGAGGAGAAATATCACAAGGTTCAAGAATTGGCTTGTGGTGTGCCTCATGTTACCACCTCATGCTCTGTTGTGGGTGATGTGGTGAATATGCAAACAGGGAGCAAATGTCTTTTGTTTTGTATTGCAGGGCCATGCTTGTAGCATTCAGATTCTTCACACGCATGCACACACACACACACACACACACACACCAAATAACTAAAAGTAACAAGCCAGTGTAGCATAGTGGTTTAAGTGTTGGACTACAACTCTGGAGGCCATGGTCTATTCCCTGCTCAGCCATGAAATCCACTGGGTGACTTTGTGCAAGTCACAATCTCTCAGCCTCAGGGAAAGGCAATGGCAAACATCCTCTGAACAAATCATGCCAAGAAAACCTCATGATAGATTATCATTAGGATCCTCCAAAATCGGAAATAACTTGAAGGCATACAACAAACACAATGCATACAGACAACATTTAGTTACTAACTACTACTTAATCTATGGTCAGAATCCATAATGCTCCACTGATGCAATTCTATCTGGGCTACTGCTGCTTGACAAGTCAGATGCGTTCTCCTTCAGCCATTTAGTGACCAGGGGAAGGTACAGGATGTCCAGGGAGACTTTGGGGTTATTCATACAATGAGAATAATCCCAATAGAATGTGGGTGCATTTTGAATGCACCCAAGTAAGTTGGGGAGGGGGCTGCAAAATAACCCATGATAATCAATATCGGGTTTTCCCCAGGTTTTTCTAAAAGATTCGCATTGTCACCTGTGTGAATAACCAATGCAAATAGACATGGGATAAACTGGGATGAAACTCTGCATGCCTTGAACATGTTTCAAATCTGAGCAACAGAACTCACAGAGATGCACAGACATGCGGTTCCAATAAAAAAATAGTGTGAACAACAAAACCAGAATGTGTGAGTGAAATTATTCAGATAGTCATGCTAAAAAATACCAATGTCTGAATAACCCCTTCTATAGCCAGAAGCAAACAGCAGCTGCCCTTCTCCTGGAATACAGTGGAAATCCAGGATTGAGACAGCTGTTATTTTCTTCCATCTATAGGAGGCTCCTTCTCAGGTGCCCCCCCCCCCCCCAAATACCTCAGACATTAAATGGACACCCTCTGACACTAGATAGGAAAGGGAGCATGCTCCTTCCCTCTGCAGTAGGCTTATCAGGTGGAGGATGACATTCAGCAAGGAGCAATTGGACAGCTCCTTGTGCAAAAGAACATGCATGAACCTAACACTGGACAAGATCCTGAAATACTGTAAAGTAAAGTGAGGATTGTCCATGGCATCGTATTTCTCATTTCTATATATGGTTGTAAAAGCTAGAGAGTGAAGAAAGTTGATAGTGAAAAAAATCAATTTATTTAAAACTGTGGACTGCTGAAAAGACAAGTGGATCAGTCCTAGAACAAATCAGGCCCAAACTCTTCCTAGGAGCAAAGATGACTGAACTGAGGTTGCTGTATTTTGGCCCTATCACGAGAAAGAACTCACAACAAAATACTATACTGTAATGCTTAAGTAAAGTTGAGAGCATTGAGAGCCAGCATGATGTAATGGTTTTGGTGTTGGACTATGACTCAGGATACCAGGGTTCAATTCTCTACTAAGTCATGAAACTCACTGGGTGCCTTGGGTAAGTCATATGCTCTCAGCTTCAGGGGAAGGCAATGGCAAACCTCCTCTGAACAAATCTTGCCAAGAAAACCCCATGATAGGGTTGCCATAAGTCAGAAACAACTTGAGGGCACACATCCACAAAGTTGAGGACCATAGGAAAAGAAGAAGACGACATTCCAGATGGATAGATTGAACCAGAAAAACCACAGCCATGAATCTACAGAAGATGAACAGGGTGGATGAGGATAGGGAGACTTTTTGGAGGTCTCTCGTTCATAGGTTGCCATGGGTCAATGTCAACTTGTAGGCTGTTAACAACAACATCACCAACAGATATTGTAGTTGATTACTTTTTAAAAGTAAATTTCTCAGTAACCACAGTCTTTATATTTATCATCATCTGATGTAAGTTACAGAGGTTACAATTGCTATGGACCCTTTTGTTTATTGCCAATTCTGAATTTTAATTTGACAAATGTCCCATTATTTCTTTAAATTTTTTCAATGGCTTCCAAGATTGTCTTGGCAAAATAGTGGGAAAATGTGATTATCCTATCTGAAATGGAGTACCAGTAAGTTAATAAAGGAGTAGAGAAAGCTGAAATGAATAACTGAACGTAACAAGAGAAGAAATTGAGTTTATTTTTGCACTTCTTATAACAAAGAAATAGAGTGTGTCAATGGGAAATAAGAACAAACATTGTTATTTTATTACATGGATGGATTTTCTGTAATGTCCTATTCCTTTCTTAGAAAAATAAAACAAAATTTATCATAATTTCCTACCCCAACACTGTTGTGATATCAGTTAATCGTAGCTGTGTCGTCTACTTGACTGAGCATAGCTTTTTAAAAATTGGAATACCACTTAAAATTAGAATACTACTTTTTAAAAATTGGAAGACCACTCAATTCTAAGTCTAATTAATGGGCAGGCAACTGCAAATCTGGAGAGAGGGACTGAAAACAGAGGGATCACAGATGGGATGGGGAGACTTACCAGGCGCTTCTTGGGCCGGATGAGGGGCCGGTTCTGTCCGTTCATCTTGTGGTAGAGTCCACAGGCGTTGCAGAGATAGTGGCCGGTGCCATCCCTTCGCCACAGGGGTGTGGCAGTGGCTCCACAGTTCACACACTCGCGTGCCTCTGAGGGGAGAAATTGAGGAAGACGTTCAAGAGAGAACTTGCAGAATAAACTGGCCTTTCCACTCTAACCCACTCTTCCTTCAGTGAATTCAATAGCTCATCCCTCCTATTTTGTTCTCACAGCAACCCAGTCTTGCATCTACACTGCAGAATTAATACAGTCTGACATCACTTTAACTGACATGGATAGTGCTATGGAATTCTAGGATTTGTAGTTTCATGAGATATTAAGCCTTCTCTGTCAGAGTGCTCTGGTGCCGCAGAAAACTACAGATCTCAGGATTCCACAGGATGGAATCATGACAGTTAAAGTGGTGTCAAACTGCACTAAATCTGCAATGTGGCAGCAGCCCCAGTAAGACAGGTGAGGCTGACGGACAAAATCACCGAGTGAGTCTCACAGTTCAGTGGGGACTTGAACATTTCCCAAGTCTCAGTGCCAGCAATCCAACCATTACACCACACTGTCTCTAGCAAATGCTGCCCTCGTCTCTGATGTAATGCTGTGTAGTGAAATCTAGAGAAGCAGTAAGATAGCAGGCAAGTCACGGTATGGGCAGTAACTCATTAGAACCTAGGAAGTGGAATATTAATTATTTTAATATGATGTAAAACCAACGGGTGACCTTGGGCACACTCTCTCAGCCTCAGAGGATGGCAATAGCAAACCCTTTCTGAAGAAACTTGCCAAGAAAACCCATGGAATGACTTGAAGGCACACAACAACAACAAAGGAGGAAAATTTCTAGCCCATCAGGGCTTTAGAACGTATGAGTTCAGCTTGAGGACATGTTTTTGGTGCTAGACTTCATATCCCAAACAAATAAACGTGTCACTGTGCAAGTGCAAAGTACATATAATTTGCAGAATATAGCATGGTCCACAAATCTAGAATTGGTGATTTTGGAGTTCTGTGGGTATGGTTTACCAGCAAGAGTCAGTACAGATACTCTTGCAGTTTATATATTTGGCTCTAAGTACTGCCACTCCTAAAAGTCAGCTTATTCACAGTTGTTGTTGCATACCCTCCACCTGTCCTGAACTGGCAGGGACAATCCAAATTAATCCTTCATCATGATGTGCAATAATTTTTGTCGTTTCTCCCTGTTGCAGGTAAACACATAAATTTCTGCAGTTTTCATCCATTATTCATATTTCGAGAAATTATTCTTTGCGAAAATGCTCATGTTTTTTGTTTGTGAAACAACAACAACATTGAATTAATTATTCTTATTGTTATTGTTAGCCTTCCTGTCTTTTCCCCATTTGGAATGGAAGGCAGTTTACAATTAAAAAATATTTTTAAAGGGGTGAAAAAGAAGGGCAAAATAAAGCAGTTTCCAACCGTTCTGAAGGCAGGTCATTTAGATGATGCATGCCTCCAAAGCGGGCAGAAATCAGACCGAAGCTGCACTCTGGGGCTAAAGCATGAAAGACATGCATCTTCACACCTGCATATAAATGGCCCAAGGCAAGTGTGGGGCTGTGGTAAAGCAAAGAAATGAAAGTGCGACAACACCAATGGATGTAATTACAACATACACAAACCAGACAGTCCAACGGGGGGAAGGGGGGGGAATAAAGGGGGCATGTATGGGGAGCCTCCATAATTGTACTTTGCCAATATATTACTCACACACCAATCCTCTGATGCCCTGTATGGATGGAGCATCGCGCATGCGACTGTGTGGCCGCTCAAAGGGATGGCTATCCAATAGAATGGCAACTGGGCAAATGTGGGAGGTACTTCGTGGTGTGTTTGTGCAATGGTGTGCATGTATGGTGGAGAAGCAACAAAAAGAATTACCCAGTGGCATGGCTTGACACCGCACCATGAGGTCGAGCCTTGCGCATTTGGCCTGCCTTGAGTGTGGGCAGTGGGCTGTGTGGGTGTGGGGAAAAGCAGGATCAAGCCGCTTTTTCACACCCATCTGTTCAAGGCCAAAGTTAAAAATTCACAAAATGCAAAAGTTTAAGAGTTACTAAATTATCAAAACAAAAAATGCTATAGGATGTGCAAATACTATGCAAAAACTGTGCCTTTCTCATCTGTGTTATTCTTACCAGCCAGATTTATGAAATTCTGGGGAACCATTTTTGGCCAGAAATTCTTTTTCTTTCCATTCCTATAACAGATTTTTCAGATGGGCTTTCCTAGCTGTATCTGGAGAAACTCAATATTGAACCTGAGATCTTTTTGTATGCCATCTGTGTTTCCCCAGGGCCTGCAGACCTTCCTAAAGGAGGACTTTTCTATTCTCCCTTCTTCAAGGTTATGCCGTACTCATACTGGGAGGACACACACATACACATACACACAAATCTATAGTGCAACAAGTGCCGTGCAACTTTGTGTAATATACAGCTGATTTGTTAGCATGGAGGGCTAAAATCTATAGCAAGTTTATCAACTTTTTTTCCCTGAGGTGCTCACTCACAGGATGAATGACGTCTGTCAAAAACATGCCTTCTTTACCTACATAGTATGCATTTAGCATCCTGTTTTGTGACTGGTCATTGGAAAGCAAACACAGGATGTTATCAGACAGGGGATGGTCTGTAGAAATGAAGCAATTTGATACCACTTAAACTTCCATGGCTCAATGTTAGGGAATTCGGGGATCTGTAGTTTGATGGGGTGCCAGAGCTCTCTGACAGGGAAGGCTAAATATCTCACAAACAACAAATCCTAGAATTCCATAGCACTGAGTCATGGCAATCAAAGTGATTTTAAAACTGTTTAATTTCTGCTGTGTGGCAGCAACAGCCTGAACCTTCAGGTTAAACTCTCGAGACAGTTCCAACCCTCACACAAATATGCTATGCCTAGGCATTCCCTTTACCACAGATTAACCACAGCCAGCACTAAACTGTTATTCCACTACTACTTTCTGTTGTACAGATAGAGAGTGAGCCTTCATGTTGGGTCTTAGTTGTCTCAAGTCATCCTTCACTAGACTGTGTGGGATAGAAATATGTAGCTACATATCCCAAATACTAATGAAGATCTTGCTTTTCGCATGTGACAAACTGAAGTAGTAGAATGGACCAAACCAGAGCTGGTCACAGTAGAAGTGTACTGTAGTTATATATTTTTTTATAATTTATAGTGACGACCCCAAGGAAAATTCCAAAATGCTGGAAGTTGCATTGATCTGTGAATGTGTGTGTGTTTGTGTTTATATCTTATTGCTGGGAACACACAGACTGCTAATGTGAGGATTGTAGGTAAACTCAGGTGTTTATCACACAGAGGTTTTTGCACATTTTTGCAGCTCAGATCCAACGTGACTGCGAGTCCAATGATGCGAATTCACGCAATAATGTGATGTGTTATCACATATTATTCCTTTCTATGGGGGCTCCTTCCATGGGGCTTCTGCAGTGATTCCAAAGTGACTCCTCATTTTGGTGAAATTGGTAACAAGCAAATTCACAGAAATCACTTCCAAGCTCACTTCGATTTCACTCCAAATTGGTCTCGTGTGGAATGCAACTTTGCTTCTGCTCTGGTACACCACTGCAACCCGCCCCCCCCGGGTTGCAAATTTCCCATGATGCAGCACTGCAATTTCCCCCCATTTCCTTTTGGTGGTCCTTTCATTTTCAGGGCAACTTTCAGGGCAACTCATTTTTTTGGACTATATATATGTGTGTGTATGAGCATGAATGTGAATATACAGATATGTCTGTCTGTCTGTCTATCTGTGTGTGTGTTGAAATTGCTGAAATGGAAGGGGAAATAAAAAAGGGGGATGAAGAAGACACAGAAATATTCACAAGGCAAATATTCATGCAATCACGCAATTAAGCGAAACAGGGAACAAGAACTTGCACCCCTTTTCACCCCAGAAACGTACAAGGTCACGATGCGTTCAGACCCCCACTGAGCATGCGCAAGGGTGCCGATTCGAATCGTTGAATCCTCATGGTATGCACCCATGTAGTAATACAATGTGCACTCACTCCGTTTTGCATGAATCCACATCACGTGACTTGCCTTGGATTCGATTCCCCCTTGATTCAGAAGGGCAATGGAAGGACAACCAGGTGTGATAAAACATTCATGTTATAACGTGAAGTCGCATAGCTTAACCAGGAGTCACCCTGGATCTGAGCTGCAAAAACCTCTGTGTGAGAAACACCTTAGTGAGAACTTGGATATCATGGAGGTGGAAGGCTGTGTCATTGTCCCTGCTAATCAGTAAGTCCCAGTGCTTCAACCCTTGAATTTTGATTTTGATTCCACAACAACACAGGATTACAGCATACAGTTTTGTATGCTTCCTGACTTTTAATATCCTCTGACAACACAATTTAATTTCTTGTCAATAGATGAATTAAAAATTCCTCCTGATGTCTTCCCTTTGCACAGATGTTTACATATGGAGAACTGTTTCAAGTTGGAATCCACCATCCCTCCTTCCACCTGTATTTTGAAATGTTTCTGTCCATTTTGTCACCACAATCCCACTTTATTCTCTGTCTTATGCAGTGCCCAGCAGAAAAACATACCAGTGGGTGAGAGCGGTGCTCCTCCTCGCACTTTTGGGGAGTATCTGGCTGTCAGAGGACTCCCAGCCTGCTGGAAGTATCCGTACTCCTGGCCAACGGTGTAAGGGCTGTGGGCCGTCAATCCAGTTGAGGTCCCCAGTGTGAGCAGTTCACCGTGAGGCGGGCTGGTCCGTTCCATCTTCAGCATCTCCAAGTATCTGGGGCTCCCCTTGTTATCCTCAGGGGTAAGGTCCTTGGGTGAAGGGGGTGCTTGCAGGGTCTGATAGGAGGAGGTTGAAGAGGATGTATAGATTGGGAGTCCAGTGTGGGGCTTCCCAGAAGCCCAGGCTGCTGTGCTGTAAGGGTGTCCGTCCACCCATTGCAAACCATTGAGCAAAGGATACAACTGCCGCACTGTTGGGAAAAGACCAGGGAGAGTCCCCGCAAAATTAATTATGCATTGGCAGTTATGGTAGTACTGTAGTAAGAGAGTGCCAGGAGTGAGCAGAAGGTAGATCTCAGAGTACTGGCAGATCCCTCAGTGATTTGCAGTAGATCAGCAAGGATTTATTCTCCCAGTACAAAGAAAATGAGTCTCTGCCTTCCCTACAATAAATTACACATATGGTTGGCCCACCATATTGACACGAAGTACAGAGACCAACTAGTAGTGGTCTGAGTAAATCAGTGTATCACCTGCCTTGCATTCACAGCATACATACCTGGCGAGTGCCTGTAGGATTCAGATGCCCGGGAAAAATATGTGGGCAGTGCCCCAGGGTCAGCACCCTCTGAACCAGGAAAGAAGAGGTCTGGGTCATCACTTGCTTGTAAATGGGCAGGTTCCAAATAATGGGGAGCAGGATCCTGACCCCCCACAGTGGAGTAATCCATTGTCAGACCTTGTTTAGAATTTTGCTCCACAAATGATGAAACCTGTCAAGAGAAGGCAGAGGGTGTTACAGAGGAGCCGGGAGCTAGAACTTAATGCTTAGAATTGTCTTGGCTCCCATTTAGGGGAGAAAGGCGTGATATAAATCCAACAAGCAAATGAAGAGGGAGAGTAAGTATGATAAGAACCAGAACATATGGGTTTTATTTACTGTTTGACATATGAAAATGTTTGACTATCAAGGGTTTTCTTTTCATTCATAGGATTATCAGCTGAAATAAAGGACAGCGTATGTACTTTTAAGAGTTGAATAAAAGAGGGAATTTCAGTAGGTGGTGGTTGCATGATGCCCTGCACCTTATTACACCAGGCAACCCTATTCCAGACTTTCTTCAGACCAGAAAGGCCTCAAGAAAGGGAATCAGGATCCATTTGTCCCTCTGCAATATTATTTATACTTTTTGCAGTAGGAATTAGGCTTCCTGTAGATCAGGGATTTTCAAAACGTTTACCTTCAGGAAGCATTTTCCAATTTGATTTATTTAGACACTGGCTCTTTTGGCAAGGAAATTCTAGAAATCCATCATGGAGGAGAGCTATTGGCCAAGCCTGTTGGGGACTCATCACGTATCCTCCAACTGTTCCAACTTGACAAGGACAAGCCCACCTAATCCTCTGATGTCCAACCTTTCAGCTGCTTTTTAAAAGTTCAATTTCTCTCTTTTCTTCTCCCACTTTCTCGTTTTGTCCTCAGTTTACTTCAGTTGCTGCAAACTGAGTTCAAAGTGCAAAAGTAGCTTGCACTCAGTTAATTCAGCAGTGGGGAAGAGGAGAAAAGGGGGCAAAATCCTGCCCTTCCTAGTAGGCTCAGGAAAGAGCAAACCGCTGCAGCCTCTCCCCTCTGCTCTGTTCTTCAGTGGTATCACTAGGTGAGTGCAGGGAAGACAGACCTTACTAGATGACACATAAGGGAAGGGTGTTACCCAGTGCACGGGTTGAAAAGGGTGCTGAAGTTCCAAGTCTGGCGGCTTTGCTGGCTCAAGTTAAACCAATCTCCTTTCTTTTTCACCTGGTCAATAGCTCTACCAAATCCAAAAAGGCTGCCGGGTTGGCATCAAATGCCCGCTCCCACCAGCAGCCACTGGTGGGAAGGGATGCTGAATTTCTGGGTCCGGAGGCTTTGCTGGCCAGGCAGGAAAGTGACTCTTCTTCTTTTACCACTTGTCCAGCAGCTCCACCAGACCTGGAAGAGGCTACTGAAGAGAGGAAAGGAGTATTAAAAAATGATCCACCAGGTGTCAAATATGCTAAGTATGCCACTTCTGTTTTTCCACATTAATAGCTTTTTCCATCTCAACTCTGATGTTGCTTGGCCACACGTGCCCTAGCTTTTCTCTGTGAAATGTTGGAGGGTATGTCATCATTGCCCTGAGTAAACTGACAGTGAAAATTAAAGCATACTCAGCCCTTCTCTGTGTTTCAATCTGTGCAGTGCATGGGAAATACGGAAGTGATAATCACAACTGGTGGTGAGCCATTTCTCAGGGGCCGTGTGCTCCGTCACTTATAATTTCTCACTAATGGGTCCACGGTAAAGTTCTTTTCAAAGGGAACCCAGACTTTCCCTCCACCACCCACCCATAGAGAGCAGTTTGAAAATAATTGCCCTAAATCTAAAGTCCATCAATGTGCTTCAGCAGGTCCAGAAACCAGATGTAAAAATACTTTCTTACCATTTTATTTCCATCCTATTACTTTGAATTTTTCCTGTCACACTGAATTTTGAATTTAAAAAATTGAGTCTTTTCAAATATTCATTGTTAATTTTGTTGTTGTCCCCAACATTAGTCCATGTGCAGGAAATCACATCACAGTGTTCTGATCGAGATGATCCCTCTCCTTGTTACAGCATCCCTGGCAGGTAGGTGTCCATCCAGTCAGAGCTTAGAAACTTCTAATAAAGGAGAATTCCAAAACGATTTGTTCCACTATCCATTTGTTGGCCTCTAGGACAGGAATGAGAATCATGTGGCCTTCCAGATATTATTGTACTGTAACTCCCAGCATCCTTCATCAATGACAATACTGGCCAGGATTACTGGGAATTGTAGCCTAACCACATCTGACGGCCACTTCTGCTCTACAGAAACAGATAATAAACGTCTCCTTCAGCTATGTAACAGCTGACCAAGTTCTTGAAGGGGGATATCCTGCCTTATCAGGTCTTAATAATCTCTTTCTCCAAGCTAAACATACTCCAGCTCCTTCATCTTCCCTCAAAATCAGGAGGTTCAATGCCAGAAGGGCAGCACACATTTGTCTGAGGGGTACAGAGAAATCCTGGGCTTGCTAGTGGTTCCCATTGCACTTGTATCTAGAGACAAACCTGATAACCTAACTTCACCCCCCCCCCTTCCTCTATCTCTTGGTTTGATCAGTCTCCCTTTCTTAGAACTGACGTAGTCACTTCAGGGCCTGTTTTCCTCTCTGATATCACCTTCCAGATCTGATGATGCACCAAAAAATGGGGCCTCCTTCAATCTGTGTATGCGTGTGTAGAATTTGAGTTTGTTTATCACATGAATACTGCACTATTTTGAGTACAATACTGCATGTCAAACACTTTCTGTCCCTATTCTGTTTATTGTAGCTGTGTTACAGAAACAAGCCATAGTTGTGGTTTGTACACAACTATGAGCAATCCACACATGTAGAGTCCATGGCTTGTTTAGCCATTCCCACTTGCAGGAGGAGCCAAGCAGGAATGATAAAGTATAAACCATCAGAATGCAGCTGGTGTGTCAGATTAGGATTGGGAAACCTCCTTTTGGTTTTTTAAATAAGGGGAGGGGAGCAGGAATACCTGAATAAAATAGGACGCATCATATCATATCATAGAATCATAGAGTAGGAAGAGACCACAAGGGTCATCCAGTCCCCTGTCAAGCCATAATTCACAATCAAAGCATTTCTAACATGGTCATCCAGCCTCTGTTTAAAAACTCTCCAAGGCAGTGTAATCCATTATCAAACAGCTCTTGCCATCAGGAAGTTCTTCCTAATGTTTATGTTGGGAGTTTATCAGACAAGGGAAATTGGAAGTATAATCCAATGGCAATCCAATGGCAATCTGAACGCAATCATAGGGTTTCATGTTATTGCATGATAGACTACCACAATGGCAATGGCAAGCTATTTTCGGGCAATGGGAAGTCAGTTCGAGCGCGATTTGAATTCACGTAAATTTGCTGAACTAGCGAATTCATGTGAATGCATTCTGGCCCCACTTTCTTTTCATTCGAAATTAAGAGAAATTCCTCCTGTGTGATAAACTCCCCAGTAAACGAAAAAGTAACTGAAAAGAAGATTTTTTTGAAAAAGCTTCCTGACTACTTTGTGTTCTATTGTAAATAAAGAAATCTCCCCGCATGAAAATATTTTCGCTATCTTTCTCTTTTGTAAAAATACTTCCATCTCTCTGGTCAAATCAAAGCTCTGGAGACATTTGACCCAGCCCTGCTACAAAGCATTGCCTCATATTTCTATTTAAATCATAATAATTTCATCTAAAAGTGCATCTGTAATAAATAAGCAGAGGCGAAAAGTCTAGATTGTACTTTGGTTTCTTCTTTGCTGATGCATTCCCTCCTGTTTGGCAGCGCATCAAGATAGCTGTCATGACCGGCTTGCACACTGAAAGTACCTTTAAGAGGAGTCACATCACCAAAAAGGACGACAAAAGGAAATGCCATTTTGCCTAAAACTGCATATGCTGATTTATATCAACAGATGGAAAATCAGATATTATTTGTATGATTTAAGCCAAATTATAGTAGAAGTGACAACGCTTGTAACCAGATGAATTGGTATTAATATATACAGGGCTGAAAATACAGTGTAGTCCTGGTTCTGATCCACACATAGTACACAATGTTCGCTCCATCACAGAGCAATTTCAAACCTTGTTACAGCCTGAGAGTTATATCTCAAGATAAAATAAGTAGTATGCCTGATAATTATTATATTTCAGTATAAAATTAGTAGCATGCCTTTGTTGTTGTGTGGCTTCGAGTCATTTCCGACTTAACGGCAACCGAAGATGAACCTAACATGGGGTTTTGTTGGCACAATTTTCCCCTGAGGCTGAGAGAGAGTGACTTGCCCAAGGTCACGGCCGAGAGGGAAATTGAACTTTGGTCTCAGAGTCATAGTCCAGCACTCAGAACACTATGCCATGTTGACTCTCAGTAATATGCCTATGAGTTATTATGTCTCAAGATAAAATTAGTATGTGTTCTGAATCTGCTTTCCATGTGCTGACTGTGGACAGGCAACTTCAATTCTCTCCTCTCCTTCATATGGTTATTTATCTTCAAATCCAACTTGGACTGGACCGCCCTTTAAAAAGAGAATGACTCTAGCAAACAACAACCCTCAAATATCAGACTATTTTCTGTAAAAGAATGCACATAACCACCTTTGCCTGAAAGGCGAAAGTTATGTTTCATCTCCTCCAGTTTGATTTAATCAGTCAGCCAAT
The DNA here is from genome assembly GCF_019175285.1 of Sceloporus undulatus. Classification (NCBI taxonomy): domain Eukaryota; kingdom Metazoa; phylum Chordata; class Lepidosauria; order Squamata; family Phrynosomatidae; genus Sceloporus; species Sceloporus undulatus. The sequence continues at coordinate 187,925,114 of NC_056523.1, read as the reverse complement.
CAATCTTTATTATTATAATCTGTGACCAACATTTTTTTAAAGTATTCAAAATTGCTCTTTGACTCCTCCTGTGAAGTAGTCATCTGTGGAAATCCACTCTGCAAAATGATAGCAGTGTGATAAAAGTTTAATTGCTGGGAGCTGTAGTTTGCTGAGGTACGTCTCTTCTAGATAGCTCTAGCTCACTCCCTTGAACACCAGTAGAGCTGTCCAGCAAAGTATTCTTTAGTATCTCACAAAACCACAAATGCCAAGAAGCCTTAGGGTGAGTATACCAACTCAAGGCAACTAACAAAATTTAAAACTCTACAAGTTAATAACAGCATTAAAATGTAGGTGCAATTAGCCCTGGTGGTGCAGTAGTTAAATGCCGGTATTTAACCATTGTAGTCTCTGAAAGCAATTTTCCCAGCTGTTTGAACCCTTTCCTCATTCACCATTTGCACTGTAGGAAAAATGCAGATACCTGTATTGTATCTCTTTCGTTTTTTCTTGTTTTCCTCTATGGGGCAAACGCTGCCATGCTATGTCTGTTTTGGTTTCTCGTGTGTGTGTGTTACAAATATATCCTCATGTTCAATTACTATTAACCCTGACAAGTTTTCAGTTCTATATCTATTTACTTGTGAACAAGCCCAAGAACTCAATGACACTTTCCTCTGGGTAGAAATATGGAGAATTGGCAGTAGGGGATAAGATCAGTTAGAGGGAAAGGATTAAATACCCCGTTTACCAGTACAATTGTGGAAGACAAAGGGACAAACCGAGAATTTTTAATGGCAGCTGAAAAAGTGGGATGACAGAGGATAAGCTGGAACTGTGCCTGCTAAATCAGGCTAGTTGGAGGGGATAAAATCTAGGTTTGTCATTGCACTAAACTTTTGTTGGTTTTGGCCAAGATCTACACCACGGTCTGTATTCATAACTACAAATCTGTAACTATGTTGCAGAGAGCCATCATTAGTGGTTTGACTATGACTTTGGAGACCAGGGTTCAAATCCTTGCTTAGCCATGGAAACCCACTAGGAATGTCAGGGCAAGTCACAATCTCAGCCTGAGAGGAAGGCAAAGGCAAACTTGCTCTGAACAAATCTTGCCAAGAAAACCATATAATAGGTTTGCCTTGGAGTCACCATAAGCCAGAAAGGATTTGAAGGCATAGAACAATAATACCAAGCTATGTTGCAGAAACACACACACACACACACACACACCATTAGTGAGTTGTGAAGATTCACATCTGGATACTGGCAAGAGTGTTCTAATAAATATGGGGCACTCCTCCCTAGCTGGTGTCCTGATGTGCATTGGTGCCCATTGTGCATTCAACAATGGTACATCAGTCACTCCATCATTGTGTAATGTACATTTTGTTTTCACACAACTCCTAGGTAAATATGGACATTGGAGAAATGCTGAGTTTAATTTTGCATACATGTAAGGCCACTTACGAAGACACAAGTGCCGAGAAGAATGCCAGCCGTTGTTTTTCAGTTGAGAAATTCAATAAGGGAGTGTCTCTGTCACATCTGCTTGGTCCTGAGTTAGTGGCCATCATGCAGGACCCTTTCACACTATGCAGTTATAGCACTATGATTCTGCTTTTACTGTCATGGCTGTATCCTATGGCATTCTGGGTTTGTAGTTTGGTCAGAGGCAGTAGAGGAGAAGCTATTTGGTTGATGAACGTCCCCTCCCTAAACTGCCAGTCCCAGGATTTTTCAGGATGATGCCATGACAGTTAAAGTGGAATCATAGTGCTATAATTGTATAATGTGAGGGGGCACAAAGCCTTATGACAATGAATATTTGAGGGCTTTTTCTCTCTGGGAGGGGCCCAGTTTCTGGCCAAGTGCTCCACTTGGCAAGCAGCAGCTTGTAACTTCTAGGATCTGTCTCTGCATTAACCTATTAACTTCTAAGGATCTGTCTCTGCATTAACCTAATTGCAACTGCCTTTCAAGGGCTTGTGCTTCCCTGCCTGTCATATTGTCCTTTTGGGACCCTGTTCCCCCTTCACAAATGGCAGTTGGATCGGCTGCCAGACCTTATCGCCCCATCTTTGCAGTGTATTCGGGCATGGAGCGGGGGTACGAAAGGAAGCTTTTGAAATCAACCTTGAAAAGATGCCAAGTTCCTCTGAACGTGGGCCTGGTGAAGCTCTTGTCTTCTGATTCACTTCCTCCCCTTTTCCCACCTCTGGGGCCTTTAAAGGACCTCCTTGATTCCATTCTCAGATGTGGGAAAGGCACTGGGAGGAGGGCAAAACGAACTATGGGGACGGACTATGGGGATTCCATCCACTCATCTTATATTTCTTTGTTGTGTTTTATTTTACCACTGCTACTCCACTTTGTAGCCCCAGAGGCGGTGGTTGAGGCAGCTTATAAATCATCTCATAACTAAGCAACAAGATTGCAAGAAGTTAATACAATTAAAAACAAAACATAACCCCGCAGAGCCAACTGAAAGCACAGATTGGTTATCTTCAGACCACAATAGCATCTTCAGCAGCAAATTTGAGCATTCACAGCAGCTTTCTGAACAAAAGTGGAGAGAGCAAATCTGGGTCCCTCAGGACTTTGAGAGACCAGATGCAGTGGAGAGAGATAAACAGAGGTGACCGTTTTCTTCAAACCCTGCTTGAGATCTTCCAGAGACATTTGTCTGACTACAGCCAGGCAGAATGGATGGATTATACAAACCCAAGTGTCATTTGGTGTTTCTAAGCCATGGAATGGACAACACTAGTTCATTATGGGTACCATTTAAATATGATTCTTGATATGTTAATATGGCAGTATTGGCAGTGGAGATTATGATAAAATTATGATACGAGGAAAAGGATTAAGTACCAGTACTATTGTGCCAGGAAAAAAATCTCATACCTTTCAACATTTCACAGATGAAAACCAGGACATGTGTGGGCAAGAAACCTCAGAGTGTGCTTGCAAAGGCAAAAGTTATGAATGAGGAAGAACAAACAAGTTAGGAGAAGCTGCAGCAGTTTGTTTTTGCCTGAGCCTCTTGGGAAGGGCCAGACACTGACCCCTACTCTCTTCTTCCAATCTATTGAGTTAACTGAGAGAAAACTACTTTTTCACATTGATCTTTTTGGAGCAAATGAAGTAAGTTAAGGACAATGGGGGAAAGTAAGGGGAAGAGAAGAGAAAGAGCGTGGCCAAGCAACCTCAAGGTGTAGTCAAGATGGCAAAAGTGATTAATGAAGAAGGGTATATAAGCTAAAGAGGATACAGCAGTTTGCTGAGCCTACTGGGAAGGGCATGATTCTGTCCTTTATTTGCTTCCAGTTCCTGAATTAAATGGGTGCAAATTACTTTGCACTTTGTATCCCATTCACTCATTCTGGAGAAAAGTGGAACGATAAATAAGTAAATAAAATGCAAAATGAGGACAAACCAAAAGCATGTTTACCAGTTGATGTGAACAGAGGTGAAAGGAAAGTCTGAAACTGTACAATATATATTGTAGGAATATGAAATGCGAGAAGAATGAATGAAGGGAAGCTAGATATTGTAAACAAAAAAATGGAACATATAAACATTGTGATACTTGGGGTGAGTGAGTTAAAATGGACAGGAATGGGACATTTTCAGTGAGATAATGGCACAATGGACCTTATCACATGGGAGGGAAGTGCCCAAATCCCGTGGATAAATGGGATTTAAATCTAGGAAAATCTCGCAAAAGCAGGATTGTTTTCAGACAATGTCGGGCTAAATGAGCATTAACCCAGTAGGTTTGGCAAAAGCAACTTTTCACAGCCTCTCCCAGCTTCTGTGTTCTTCTGTGTTAATGACTTTTTCCATCTCAACCACACAGATGTTGCTTGGCCACATGTGTCCTGCTTTCACCCGTGAAATGCTGGACTCTGGAGGGTCTGGTGGTGCAAAGTCCAGCCAGAAGATTGTTACCAAGAATTCTTTTATTCCCCAAAGCTAATTACTCCAACGTGCTTAATCTGCACTGGCTCCCTATTTTTCCTAGGCCTGGCAAAATATGCTGGTCGGTATCTACAAAGCCTTAAATGGTTTGAGATCAGGGTTTTGTTTTTTAGCTTTGTTTTGTTCTTTGCTTTATTTTGAAGGATATCCTTCTCTCAAATGAGCTTGTTGCCACCTTGCATTTTTCATTAGAGGTCTTGCTGCCTGATATGTTGCCAGCAGGGGCTTATCTAGTAGGGATGCAGGCCAGTGTGGTGTAGTGGTCTGAGCATCTATGACCCTATGACTCCACATACCAGGATTTGACTCCTGGCTCAGCCATATAAACACACTGAGTGACCTTGAGCAAATCACGCTCTCTCAGCCTCAGAGGATGACAATGGCAAGCCCCCTCTGAAAAAACCTCCTAAGAAAACCCCATGATAGGTTTGGCTTAGTGTTGCCATAAGTCAAAAATGACTTGAAGGCACATAACAACAACAACAAGAAGAAGCAGAACAAGGCTTTTTCAAATGTGGTCCCAGAACTTTTCTGGGAGACTCCAGTCGATTCTTCCTCAGAAATTACTTGAAGGGCCACAGAGGCATGTATGTAGGGCTGAACTGGTTTGAGCTCAGCTTAGAAACATTATTCCTTTTTTTTTCTGGACTGCAATTCTCAAAATTACTACCAGCTTCAGTTTGGCCAGTGTGTATTTCAGAGAGCTATGGTTCAAAAAACGATCTGTTCCATGATCTGCAACCAAAGCCATTCCAAAACAACATATATATTTTGGACTTTAGACATCCCCCACACATATCCCCTCCCCATAATACCTCAAAGCAACAACACGGCCACAAACATCAGAGACATCACCTTATCTCTGGCCCACACATACACATACCAGTCCTTATCAGCCGGAATTAAATTTCCTTTTGAATATTTTCATCTCAACTCAAATTACAGTTGCTGTTGTACCAGTGAGTTATTCTACTCTGTGCTGAAATATGTAGAATGAAGGGCCCCCCAGATATTATTGTATAGAGGCTTATCACTAGCGCCTGTGTCTTCAGATAATTATCTATGGGGTATATTTGTTATCAGGGCACCCGGGCTGTGGAATCAGAGACAGCAATGTTAAGACACCCTGAAACAGACCAGAGGCAGCTCCTACCATGAGACCAACTTGCCTTTCAACTCTTGCTTCCCTCGCCAGCCACATCGCAAGAACATGGAGGCTTCCAAAGGTCCCAGGTGTCCAAGAGCCTAGGCAGAAGGTAAACTAACTACTGCAAAGTGAAGGACGTGGGGGAGTCCCTGACTTTATCCTTCTCAGGAAATATCCCATCCTCTTGGATTCCCATGGAGAGAAAATGAAAAATGCAGGCCACTCCCCCGTTTATTAAATCCCATTTTTCATCCTCAGTTCCAGTATGTCCCATTTCGGTCCTTATCAGCACAAAAACTCAACATGTGTCAAAGGTATTTGTTTCTGCAATCTGACATTAGTGGGAAATGGAGAGGAAAGAAAGAATAAGGATTTGCCACCCTTAAACTACATTCTGCTTTTGTTATATGTTAGGAGAGATCCTCTCTGTGTACCTATTGCTTCTTTCACACTGTTCACCTTTCCATTTCCTTTTTTGTGGGATTTTTGTTTCTTGAGATGTTTTGTCATGTCATTTAAAAAAACATTTATAGCTACTTTCCTTACCAGCTTTCTTTGTTTTGTAGAATCCTTTCTATCTCTGTATGTGTGTGTGTAGCAATACTTCCATATTTGGTGTCCTGCAGCTGTTAAAAAAAGTGAGAGTAATCTGGGAAGTCCCCAATTCGAATATTGCCTCTATCATGAATTCACTATGTACTTTTTAGTGAAGTAGGGTACTTTCTCTCAGCTTCATCCGCTGACCTTATCTCTTTTGCAATAGGGGTATAAAAATACCAATTTTCCTTTTAATATTGTTGTAAGGACTACGCTTTATTCCAGTATGATGTAGCCCAGCTTTTCTCAGCTGGCTATCCTTTACAATTTTCATTATCCCCAGATAACGTGATCATCTATTTTTTGAATTGGGGAAGACCGTCATACCCCATTTCATTACATATGTGAAGTGCTAGCCTCGTTTTACAAGGGCATGTGTGCGTTGACAATATTTACACACACAAACAGTATCTATGAGGGGAAACGGGTTCTAGTAGCAATTAAATAAATGCTAAGAATTATTAATTAATCCCCCTCTGTATGACTTGCCCAAGGTCACCCAGCGGGTTTCATGATCAAGCTGGGAATCGAACCCTGGACTCCAGAGTCATAGTTCGACATTCAAACCATTACACCATTTTGGCTCTCTCAAAACCTTGACTAACAATCTATAGGACTTTAAAACCAGCCAGGCTTAGCTGTTGATTTATCTGTGTATACTGATGCCAAAGTAAGACTTAGTGGTCTGACTTCCTCATAGGCAGCTATGTTTAGGATTGCTGGCAGTCCATTTTGCTTTACCTTTTACAGTACTATAAATGCAAAAGGTCCATTAGCTATATGCCAAACGTGCTTTTTTGTACACTTATGTGAAAATTAAGCTCTGTGAAGAAAGTAGTGAATATGGCTGAAATATATTGGCCCTACTGCACAATGATTTGCTTGGGCTCTGTCATTATCTATTTACATTTTCCATTTACTCTACAGATGACACTGTGGTTTTTCTGTACACTTCAGAACTACAGGTATGTCATTGTCTCCCTTCCCCTCCATGTATAGTGCTGATCCTTTCTGTCAAGTGATCTTCCAGTCCTGACTCAGTATAAATTACCTTCCAGTTTTTTGTCTTCTTTCCCCCCCACTCTCAGGCAATGCACATCCTTTGCCATCTTGTTCCCACTGGGTGCATTTCTTAATGACTTCCAAAGAGGCAAAAACAACCAATTCTCCTTTATCATCCTACCATCTAAAGAAAATATTACTGCCTGAGCTTTCATGGATTATAGCTCATGTCATAAGATACATGAACTATTATCCAGAATCTCGGGTGTATATATGAGACCCAGCATGATGTAGTGGTTACAGTGTTGGACTAGGACTCTGTGAGACCAGGCTTCAAATCCCTGCTGACCAGTGGAAAACCAATGGGTGACCTTGGGCAAGTCACCCTCTCAGCCTCAAGTCACCCTCTCAGACCTTGGCAAATCCATTCTGAATAAAACCTGTCAAGAAAACCCCATGAAAACTCTGCATCTCTCTCTGAGGGTCACCGTGAGTCAGAGTCAGAAAAAAACTTAAAGGTACACAACAAATACACAGAACACTCCAACCATTCATACTATATCTTCTTCTTCTTGTGTGCTGTCAAGTTGTTTCTGATTTATTGGCAACCCTAAGGCGAACCTATCATGGGATTTTCTTGGCAGGTTTCTTCAGAGGGGTTTGCCATTGCCGTCCTCTGAGGCAGAGACAGTGTGGCTTCCAGCGGTCACCCAGTGGGTTTACATGGCCAAGCCGGATTCAAACCCTGGCCTCCAGAGCCATAGTCCAACACTCAAACCATTACACCACACTGATTCAATATCTAAACAACTGAAATTTTGGATAACACACTCCATTTCTATGTTGAATTAGGCTATAGTCTGGGATAGCTTGCTCTATAATACGTTCTAAAGTATATCCAGTGATAGCTTTAAGACGCTTGGTTGGTTTTCTTTTTTTATAGGTTTGTCAGCATCTTATTAGCTTTTCTACTTTTCATATACTCTACCCACCCATTTTCCATGTACTCCAATGCTCTTCAGACCCTATCACTTTCAGATTTATCTTCCCAGTTCTCATTTCCTTCTTTGTCCAAAAAGAAATAGAATTTAATTTTCGAAGTTAGTGTTTGCGCTGCCCAAAGACAGTGTGAGAAGCAATCTCATCTCCCCTGTTTGGGGATGGTTTGTTTTACTCTTCAGTGCCGGTGTGAGTAAGAAAACCAAAGGACACTTTATTTACCTTTTTAATTCCATAGTTAAGTTCCACAAAATTTAGCTGGATTTTGCTACAAATAAGTGTTGTATAAAGCACTCTAATCTTAATCACATTCCAACATGCCCATAAAGATATGGTCCCTTAGGTGATTCTCTGTCTTCAGAACTTTGACTGACCATCTAATAGAACTTTAAAATCAACCATCTTTTGCTAGCAGTCATCTATTAATATATTCAACCACATCTCTTATTTAAATTGATTACATGGGGCCCTTGGTATCCACTGAGGTTTGGTATCAGGACCCTCCGCTGATACCAAAACCCATAGATGCTCAAGTCCCATTACATACAATGGCAGAGTGAAATGGTGCCCCTTTTATAAAATGGCAATATCGAGGCTTGCTTTGGGAATTTATGTTACGTTTCAATATTTTCAAGCCATGAATGGCTGAATCCCTGGATAAAAAATCCATGGATACAGAGAGCCAACTGTATTTATGATATTTATTCATTTATATTTTTACAAGTTGCTTTCCTGTCCCTAAAGACCCCAAAATTATACTTTTAGACACTAGATTTTTAAAAATCTACAACATAAAGATAGCTTTTCAGGCAACTCAAAAATGAAAGCCTACCCTGCTCATCCCTACTACTTAATATCTGGTTATGTCGTATAATCACTTTATGTCTAACCTTTGGAAACTAGTCAGCCACTCTGGATGCATTTGGGCTGGACGCTATCAGTCCCAACACACTTCACCATCTGAAGAAAGAGATGGTACATAGGACACCCACCCACTGCATTACCTCTGTCTTCTCAGCTCATAGTAGTACTAGTGAAAGGTCAACCAAATGAGAATTACCATAGTCAGACCTTAGACTTGGAAATCATTTTTAATGCTGAGGGTCAGTCTTAAACTGTACAAAATAATGACTAAGAGGAGGATGCTTCTACCCATGCGCAGAGTGCATTTCCCTCATAAGCAACAACAGCCAGTTCCAACAACATGAAAGCACTGAGAAAGGCATCCAAAGTAGAGGATGCAACTTTCAAGCTGATGGGCTCCAGAGCTTCTCTTTTTCAGCACTTCCCCTGACCTCGGCCATGGCATAATCTCATATTTCTACTTACCCCTTTCAAAATTTTCTCTACAACAGAATTCCCATTTCTTTCTTGCCATGTCTAGATTAGCATTGTTAGCGTCTCCTGTCCAAGAGACCTAAGCCCGTAACCCAAAGAAAGGTCAACAGTTATAACCTTCAGCCCACTGAATTTTGGCTGTGCATTGGATCAAACTGACCTGATGCTGAGCCCAAATTTTAGTAACTTTCTGGATGATTCTTGGTCCTGAACGCCTAGAGATCAATCAGGGAAAGGGCTGAGATGGCCATTGAGAAAGTGTTCCCACGTCTGTCTGTCGATCTGTCTCTCAACTGAGTCCTCCCCACAAGGTCCCAGGCTTGATGGCAGAGAGAGAGAGAGAGAAACAAGGAGGGGACTGAAAGCCAAAAAAGAAAAAAAAAATGACAGCAATCACCCAAGTCCTGTCTCCGCCTCCACCAAAAGGGACTAGCAAGAAGGATGAAGGATGCAAAGAGGGAATAAGAAGGAAAAACAGTCCCTATATGAGCCCAATAAAAGGAATACTCCTTGGTTGCAAAGCTCTAATGTGTGGATTAGGAAAGGAACCAGACTTAAAGTTCTGATGTTTGTACCCAGGTCTGGAAAAGTACGCTGTGTTTAGAAGGCACGATGGCAGCCATGGGATGCAGAATTTCTAGATCTCATCTCAAACTATGGAAAGTATTGGGGGTGGAGGTACAGTACGAGACTTGTACAAGTATTAAAAACAAAAAGGTTTGTAGGTGTTGACCTAAGTAGTATCTTTTGTACTCTTATCTCTTGCTAGTAGAGTTCCTGAGTACAAGATACTGTATCTTTCATGCAGCCTTTCATGCGGTGTGAGAGTCACTGCTCCAGCTACATATATTTTATTTTATTTTATTTTGATGGCCATCAGACTTTATAATGCTGCTGGCCACAAGAATAAGTCATAGGCATTTATCACACTGGGGCTAATTAAAGAGAGATTAAAGTGCATTTAAAGCATCCTGCAAATAAAAAGAAAATGGCGAGTAATTGTGCAAATGATTATCACACGCAATCGCACAAATAAAATGATGCTGGAAATACATTGTTGTTGAAATCCCAAAAGTAAAAAGATGGGTGTTAATGCTTTTTTGTGACCACATTAATGGAGGCTTTTGTATGATGTCGTGTGAAATCATTTCACGTAATTACGCGATTTTCCCAGGATATTCACGGGGTAAACTCCCGATCTCCCTCGTGTGATAAACTCCATAGAGGATGTGAATAGAGATTGGATGGGAAACCTTAACCTCTGTGCCCTCCTTCCCATTCTCCCTTCTTTGTTTGTATACTTAAAATAACAGTAAATAGTCTGAAGAGGCTGAATTGAAAGGCTTATTGCTGACTGATTTGCAACTGAGGACATCTCTACAGTATTTATAACAGGGTTGTTGTGCATCAGAATTTCTGTCCTGAGGGTAATGTCAAATATTGGGTGGATAGAACCAGTGTTGACTACATTTGCTCTCCCTGTTGTGTTCTGACATGCTACAACTTTTTCCTGATTTAACAAAAATGTTCCTTCTTCATCTGTCTCTGTGGAAGGTGTTATCAATGCATTAGTTTCCAAAGCTGCTGTTTTTCAGATCTCAGTACCCACCCTTCCTTCTCAGCTCTCTGGAATAGCCATCCCCAAAAGGTGTCCCCTAGATGTAGTACACTGGAGCTTCTACTATCCCCAGACAAAATGGCAGGAGCTGTAGTCCCATCATGTGGGAGGTCACCCTTCCACCATAACAGTTTTACTACTCCAAGCTTATCACTACCAATGTATTAGTAAAATTTGGTTTGTCAAGCCTGGGATTGAGAAAATCAGATGGATGTACCCCTCAACTCTCACTTTGTTGTTGTTGTTGTTGTTGTTGTTGTTGTTGTTGTGTGCCTTCAAGTCATTTCCAGACTTATGGAGGCTTCATGGGTTTTTTTTTGGAAAGTTTCTTTAGAGGGAGTTTGTCATTGCCATCCTCTGTGGCTGAGAGAGTATGACTTGCCCAGGATCACTCAGTGGGTTTCATGGCCAAGCGGGGATTTAAACCCTGTTCTCCAGATTCATAGTCCAACACTTAAACCACTACACCATGCTGGCTCTCATACTCTACAACATTTCACAGATGTAAACTGGGACATGTGTGGCCAGGTAACATCAGAGTGTGGTCAAGATGACAAAAGTTATTAATGAGAAGGAACAGACAAGCTAGGAGAGGCTGCCGCAGTTTGATTTTGCCTGAATCTACTGGGAAGGGCAAGATTCCACTCCCCTCCTGTCCTGTCCTCCCACTGAGTTAATTGAATGAAAATGACTTTTGCACTTTGCACTCCCTCTCCAGCAATGGAAGTAAGCTGAGAACAAAGAGGGAAAGTTGAAGGAGAAGATAAAAACTGGGCCATATTTAAAACAGGTGAAAAAGTAGGACAGCGAAGGATTAATCAAGATTGTCCTGACCAAATTGGGACAGTTGGAGAGCATGCCCTCTTTGGTTACCCATCCCTCTTCTAGAAAATAAACCTCTGACAGGTAAATACATCTTGTCATGAGACAAAGCAGCCCACCTCACTCCTGGCTTCTGCAAATGGCCAGCATTATATTTGAACTCCAGCTGTTTTATAACTGCAATTTGGTTCATTTTGAAGTAAACTGTTGCAGTTAATTTTCAAATGTAGTGTTACAGAACAAGTGAATACTGGACAGGCTGGTTTTGCCCTGTGAGTGCCCTGTGCACAATTATATATTATTTTTCATTTGGGCAATAAATGCTTGTTGTTGCTGCTGCTGTTGAACAAAACAGCCTTTTGACGTTGCCAAACTGACGGCTTATTTCCCAAGTGAGGACATGATGTGCACACTTGTTGCTCTACACTGAGGAGGAGTTGACATGCAAAAGATAAACTGGGGCAAGACGCTGCCTGATTATAGGGAAAGACCCCAGGAGACCTTTACCCTCCTCCAACCCTCTTTTGACTTCCCTTTGAGTGCTATATTCCCTTGCAGACACCACAAATAAATAGATCCTCCTATTTTCTTATCCTCCAACATTTCACAGATGAAAACTGGAAAAACCAAACTTGACAGGAGAGCTTCACTAACACTAGTCCAACGCAATAGGGAGAGAATAGCAAAGTGTCCCACACTATATATCCCAAAGTACATGCAATGAAAAATTAATGAAGATAATGGAAAACCTTTTGTATTAAAATATAGCCATATGTGTTTATACCAACAATTAATAATAGACAGTGAGATATTAAATCACCATACATATAGCTACCAATGAAATTGCTAATGAAAAGTCCAATGTAGTCCAAATCTTCCAACATTCTGTTGTAAACTAATATGGCAGCAGCGAAATGTAGAAAAAAAATCTTCTTCTTGAAGAGTGCATCCAGTTCTATGGGATCTTTGTCATCAAATATGATTCTTAGACAATAAACTAATCCATGGCAGTCAACAAGAGGCAAAAATTCAAATAAATGGCAATTATTCATGACAGGAAGGAAGCAAGGTACCACAGGCAGCAAGACAGCTACCTTCAGAGTTATACAGCTGTTTCAACATCAAGGTCTTCTTCAGTTGAGACAATAGATATCTCCAAATTTCAAAATTATATAGTTTCCAGCTTGCTATTCCAGTATTCTCTCTCTTAAGACTTGCCCTTTTACATACAGCAAAATCAGTGAGTACTATCTATTGTGTCCTTTGGTTTGCTTTTGTCTGAGCCTCCAGGGAAGGGTAAGATTCCACCCCTTCTCTCCTCTCCCCCTCCCATAGCGAGTTAATTGAATGGAAACTGCTTTTGCACATTGAACTCAGTGTACACCAATGGAAATAATCCAAGGACAAAGGGGGAAAGTGGGAGGAAGAAAGAGAAAATGAGACATTTTAAAAGCAGATGAAACAGTGGGACAACAAAGGATTCATCAAGACTTTCCATGCCAAAGCAGAACAGCTGGAGAGTGTATACTTTGGCTTCACGACAACCTTGTGAAGTGGGTTAAGACAAGAGTGATTGGCCTAATGTCATTCACTGAACTTTATGGCCCAATGGGGATCTGAACTCAAGTCTGCCCAGTTCAAGTCTGACATGCTGACCATTGCTCCCCACTGGCACAGACAGATCATAAAGAGTCTCCTTTCTCAGATTTTTCATTTCAAAGAAGCGCAGATGACAGTGGTAAAAAGAAGCCCTGGTTTCATGTCTGCAAATCATCAGCAGAAATGAAGGACCGGTTGGCAGCAATCAGGCTCCCTCTAACGCTTTCTGGCCCCATTCACACTATGCAAACGTAACACTATGAGTCCACTTTAACTGCTGTGACAACATCCTGGGATTTGTAATTTGGTGAGATAGTAGCACTCTCTGGGTGTGAATTGCAAGTAACTCCCTAAACTGCATATCTCAGGATTCCAGAGGACGGAACCAGGGTGGTTAAGTGGAATCACAGTGCTATAACTATGTAGTGTGAAAGGGCCCCTGATCTCCATGAACACCTTTAAATCTGTCCAGTGCACTGGCTCTTATAAGCAAACTGTCCAGCCTTTGAATGTGTCCAAAGGAGGGAGGCCAAAATGGTAAAATGTCTGGAAACCATACCCTGTGAAGAGCGGCTTAGGGAGTGAAAGAAGAGGAGGTTAAGAGGTGACATGATTTTCATGTTTAAATATTTGAAAGGATGTTATACTGAAGATGGAGCAACCTTGTTTTCTGCTGCTCCCGAAACTAGGACACAGAACAATGGATTCAAACTACAGGAAAAGTGATTCCATATAAACATTTCTGATAGTAAGAGCTGCTCAATAGTAGAATATGCTGCCTAGGAGTGTGGTGGAGTCTCCTTCTTTGGAGGTTTTAAACAGAGCCTGAATGGCCATCTGTTGGAAATGCTTTGATTGTGAATTCATGGCAAGGGTTTGAATTGGGTGGGCCTTGGGGTCTCTTTCAACTCTGTTGTTCTTAATACACCATGACCTATTTAACTTAAAACTAGCCATTTCATTAGGCAGAATGTAGTAACCACTTCAAGGGTCATATGCTAGAGGACAGCATTAGCAGCCACTGAACCTTTCCTCCTGAGTCACCTGGCCATTCCTCTCTCTTCAGTGACAGAGCAGTATGTGCCACATGGCCAGGCCTCTAGCACCTAAATTAAACTAACATATCCTCCTGAACATATCTGCAGTCCACGCTACAAAATTATAGCTCTGTGGTTCTACTTTAACTGCCATGGGAACATCTGTGTAATTCTGGGCAGTGGAGGAAAGGACCTTTACAATCCACAGCCAGGGAGCACCTGCTTCAGTGCCTCCGACCAAACTCCAAATCCCAGGATTCCATAGGAAGCAACCATGACAGTGAAAGGGGAATCATAGCGCTGTAATTTTTAGTATTATCTCATCTGATTTTGGAAGCCAAGCAGGGTCAATCCAAGTCTTGAAGGGAAGACCACCAGGAAATACTAGGAATCTCCAGCTATGACTGGAAAGAGATCTTGGCTGCAACCCTGAAGTGTCACCGCCAGTCAGAGGTGGGCTACATGGACCAATGGTCTGACTCAGTAGGCAGCAGCTTCCTATAGTCTTACATTTATAGCCTGCCTGTGTCGGATGCGGTGGAAGACCCCAACATTCGCCAGCCAGACTAGTTGTTCTGTACTTGAAACTGAAAGCAGGGAGAGCCACCTTGTGCTTTACCTTAGGCAGCAAAACATCTTGAGCTGGCCCTGGTGCTCCTGCCAACAGTGGTTTAGATGGCACTGAGGGCATCAATGTGGCTGCATGTATTCAGAGAGGTGTGCACAGAAAGCATGAGGAGAGAATGAGCAATATGACATATAATCCTTCCCAGCATCCCCCACAACAACACTGGGCAGGGCTAGAGAACCTGTGATTCTTAAGATATGTTTGTACTACAGTCCCCATCATCTGCTGACGTCATGGTCAGTAGTGAGGAACTATGGAAGAAGTATCTCAATGACATCTGGCGAACTTCTTCAGCCCTGTTTCAGGGGTTCTTGAGTGTTACCTTTTACATTGCCTGTCATTGCTGCATGGGCTCATAAACAGTCATGGACACCCCCAGATGAATACACTTCATATTCTATGTTATTTTAGGCTAAAGGGTTTAAATGGTCATCAGATCCACAGATCCAATGATGGCTTGTACCCAAAGGGGTCTAGAAAAGTTTTGGCAAATGAGTTCCTTTTCTGGGCCTCCTGAACTGCTTGTGCACCATGGAGTGTTCTGCTGCAACACTTCTTTTGGGGTGGTGCTGAAACTACAGGCAGTCAGTTTTGAGCTAGCAGTGCTGGACAGCTCTGATAAGGCCTTATCAGATGTCAGTGCTGACGGTTTGGGCAATGTGGGTGACAAGGCAGAGCCGAGAGGCAGAACATCAAGGGGGAAAGCATCCCTCGCATGCATGCCTGAGTGTGTGCGATCTGACTATGTGTGAAGCTTCAAAGCAAGAACAAGAACTGGGTATCCCCCAGCTATCCAGGAGAGGGATACTTGGGAGACAACTGAGAGACAGGTCTGGAATAAAACCCAACTTATTGGTTGCCTAGAGGAAGCCATCTGTGCCTCGTCTGAAAGACAGAAGCATGAGTTTGAAGTTTTTAGTCCTCACATCCAAAGCTCCTTCTTCACACTTAAGAATAGAGAAACACATGTACACTCCGCCCCCCATATCCACGGATATTTTTTTTTATATTGTTCGTCTGTAATAAAGATTCTTCTTCTTCTTCCTGAGCATCCACAGATTTTAGTATCTATGGCAGGGCCTGGAACCAAACCCCAGTTGATACCAAGGGCCCACTGTTACTGTTATTCATGTGTTTCTGAGTGTACACTGTAACATACTCCTAAATTTCTTTCCTTCTCCCTTGTACACTTTCTTTTTTCTCCATTCCACTTGTTCTGCCCAAGGGCTTCATTTGTTATTCCTCCTCCTTCTCTGTGGAGAAACACAAAGCAAAAACCATTGCTCTCTGCTTTTCTTTGCTCCTCGGGCCTAGAACAACCTCCATCTTTTTGGTTTGTGAAACCTGGACTCTCTCTCCAGCAGGGACGTAGCCAGGATTTTAGGAAGGGGGGGGGTCCAGACTAAGTGCCACCATTATAATGGGGCTTGGGCGCGGCGGCGCAGCAGCACACACCATTCATTTTTCTAATGGAAGGGGGGGGTCCGGACCCCAAGAACCCCCCCTTGGCTACGTCCCTGCCTCCAGTTCCTCAAGTACACCAAATCCATTTTTAAAAGATCTTTCTGAATTGTTCATAACCAGTCTCCATTAAAATGGGATGTCAGGGAAAGGGGAAACCATTGCTATAAAACTCTACCCTCTGAGAGCAAAACATGTAACATTAAAAACTTGTGTTTGAGTTTTCTTCTTTTTCTTTTCCATCCCCCTCCTTTTTCCTTTTGGGTCTGGTCTTTTTAGTTTTTAAACCCATAAGGAGAAAATGTATTCCCTTTAGACAGAGTTTGAAATTTATTTTGAGTTACAATTTGTGATTTTAAAAAAATGTATAAGGTGATGTGTAGAGCCAGTGTGGTGTAGTGGCTTGAGTGTCAGACTATTACTCCAAAGACCAGAATTCGAATCCTGGCTCAGCCATGTAAACCCACTGTGACCTTGGGCAAGTCACACTCTCTCAGCCTCAGAGGATGGCAGTAGCACGGTCCCTCTGAAGAAACTTGCCAAGAAAACCCTGTGATATGGTCATCTTAAGGTCACCATAAGTTGGAAATAACTTGAAGTCAATAGATGGTATTTAACACTGGGAAGATTATCAAAAACATTTTACAATAGCTCAAATAATAGCTGGAAATGTAAACATAAGATAGCGACTTTTTATCACTTGTGGTAGACTTGTGCTAAAGCACAGAAGTATTGGACTGAAATTCGCTCAGTGTTGGTAGATATTGTTAAAAATTAAAATATAGTTGAAAACAGGCATTTTTTTCTCTTGGGAATGTTACCTGAACAAACTGAGAAGAAATACAGAAGGACTTTAGAATATATGATTACTGCTGCAAGAATAGTTCATGCCCAGAAATGGAAAGATGTTGCTACTCCAACAAAAGTAGACAATTGAACTTGTTCTGAAATGGACAAATTGACAGTGTTGATTAAGGAAAAACAATTGAATAACTTAAAGAAAGATTGGTAGTTATTACTTTCACAATCTCATTGGAGCCACACATCAGTTTTAGGTTTTGGAAGCTAAACAGATCTTGTATTAAGTAGAAGCATAAATATGCTATCATGGAAAGTGAGTATAGAAAATCCTGGAATATATCCATCAGTTAGGGGATGGGAAGCCAGTAGTGTAGGTATTGTTTGGTGTTGTTGTTTAGTAGTATTTAGAGTTTTATTGTTTGTGCTTGTGTATTTTAGATATACAGATAAAACATGTGTATGGTTGTTTTTCTCTTTAATATATTTTTAAAGATTTTTTTTTAAAGACAGGCAGACAAGTGGACAGATATCCTCTACCACCGCAGCCATGATGGCTAAAAAATAGATGTTATGTTGAAGTGTGAATCATGCATAGCTGTATGTATACAAAACATAATATAGCAGACTGGTGTTAAAACTTCTCTAGCTTTGTCGCAATGGTAAAAACAAGTGGGAGAGTGGAGTCACTTTTCCTCTGATGTAAAATTCAAGTGAATGTGGCAGCCAGTTCTCTGAAAAGCACCTTATCTCTGGGGCCAGATAATGTGACAAGAAACCCCAGACGGTCAGGGATGATGAGTACATCACAACCATTTTGATCTCCACTTCTTCTGATGGTCCTTAGAATTGCATGGACTGAGCATTGTTAAGATGTAACACAGTTTTTCGCAAAGGCAAAAGAGCTCACCAATGGCACAGCTTTGCCATCTCCCACCAATCCAGGACTAGTTGTATAAATAAAAATATATACAGTAGTACATGAGAAAATACATTTTCTGGGTCAACCATTTTCACAGCTTTCTTCCATTTGTGTGTGTAGTACAACAGGAGAGGTCCCTGCCCTGAGAGCTTTACAAATCTAAAATCCAGCTCAGAGCAAACAGCAGAAGAAAGAAAGAAAAGGCAGGGATGACGGAGGTAAATGTGGGGCAGATTCAGTTCCATGTACATACTTTAGCCTGACTACCAGGATGGGAGATATTTTTCACATTCCAGATGTCATGGACTACAATTCTTGCAATCCCTTATCATTCACAATGCTGGTGGAAGTTTTAGGCCAAAACACCTAGAAGGCAAGAAGTTCTTCCATCCCTTTTCTAGACGTGACATCGCACTGGATTTTTTTAGATAGGGATATGTCATCTATCAACAGAGATAAAAAGTGATGGCTGGAATCCTGTATCAGGCAGTCCATTGAGTATTGAAGTGAGTTAACTATTAAATAGTTAAGCAGCTATTATGTAATTAAGTAGTTAAGTTAGTTAACTATTAAGTAATTGAGTAATTACATTCATTAACAGTTAATTAATGTTCATTAACTAAGTAATCCTGCATGACTCTCACCCAAAACCTGATGGAAACATCATTCATCTGTATGCCAGTCTTTAGCAGAGTGGACCTCCTTCTCCCCTTGCAGCTGATGACCAATAAAGTAGGTTTGGGGAAAGTTACAATTGTGGCAATAGTATCACAATCATGACTCAGTAGTGGTTGTGAATATGACACAGTTGCCAGACGTACTCACCCATAACTGTTGCATATTCACAATCATTACCGAGTCACGTTTTTGACACTATCGCCACAATCATAATTCATCCCACCCACCCACCCCCCCTTTACTGAGCATCAGGTACATGGAAGAAGGAGGTCCATTCTGCTGGTAATTGAAGTACAGGTGGGTGATGTTTCCATCATGTTTGGGTGAGGTAGAACCAGGAGAGGTTACCTAGTATACTTAACAATTCTATATACTCTTGTATACGTCTAGAAATTTTAGTTTAAAAATTGACTCCAAAAAACCCAAATTGACTTATCCATGGGTCAATGTAAGCACTGTACTTCAACTCTTATTTAAAAAGGAACCATTCCCCAGTGAAAGGCAAGAATGTGATGTGTCCTCTGCTCTCTCGTGCATCCAGCCTTTAGTGTGAGCACAAACATTTATGCCTGTTGGGATTTTGTAAATTCTTTGGCATCATTTTCCTTTGCTTCATCCTTTAGATCCTTTGTTCCATGACCCTAAGTTTAACCCTTAATTTATCCTCGGGTCATGTCAAAATCCATATTTTTGGCCCCCAAACCTGCCCTTGACTTATACATAAGGTCGACTTATAGTCAAGTATATATAGAGTAAGTAGGCAATATAGGATTCTGGCCAACAGTTCCATGCAGGGCTACTCATCAAGTGCACCGAACAAAAGCAAAGCTCGGCCAAAGTCAGGCCCATTTCCTTCTGTCTGCCTTCCTCCTTTGGACTGATCAGGTCATCCACAGTCTCTTCCTTCCTGTTTACTTTAGGCCTTCCTCCTTCTAAGTTTATCAGGTGCTTTCCTACTTCTTTGTCATGACCAACATTAAATAAAACAGCTCCACAATTAGTGGGTGCTGCAAGTTGGAGGTCTCCTATTGCTACCAATCTGAAGGCATTATGCAGCGATTCTGACTGTAACAGATTTTTCTGTATGTAGAAATGGAAGGTGGGAAAACATGGCCAAGTTACAAATGGGAGCAAGAGCCAGCATGGCGTAGGGGTTTGAGTGTTGGGCTATGACTCTGGAAACCAGCATTTGAATCCTGGCTCAGCCATGTAAAAGTACTGGGCATGTAAACCCACTATGACTTAACCTTGGGCAAGTCACACTCTCTCAGATTCAGAGGATGACAATGGCAAACACTCTCTATAGAAACTTGCCAAGAAAGGCCTGCAATAGGTTTGCCTCAAGGTCACCATAAGTCATAAACAACTTGAAGGCACACAACAACAACAACAACAACAACAACAACAAAACAAATGGGAGCAGTGATGCAGTAGTAAATTTTGAAGTGCAGTCCTGTAAGAGAACTGATTTGGTAGCTTTACTCAGTCCAAAAATGCAGTCAGTTATGCTGACTTACAACAATCTCTACAAGTTTTCATCTCTACAAGAAGCAGGCTGATGGTCTTGCCAATGTACGACCAAGGACAAATCTGCACTGCAGAAATAATGCAGTTTGACGCCTCTTTAACTGCCATGGCTCCATGCTATGGTATTTAGGAATTTGTAGTTTTATGAGATATTTAGTCTTCCCTGTGAGACAGCCCTGGTGCTACAACAAACTACGAATCCCAAAATTACATAATATAGAGCTATGGCAGTTAAAGCAGCATCAAACTGCATTATTTCTGCAATGCAGATTAGACCCCAGTCGCTCCAAACAAGTTGGATTGCAAATTGATAGTTCATAACTGCATACTGTTGCAAGGAAAATCCACTTCTCTTTCAACTACTGTGACCAAAGTATGACAACTTCAGTTTCATCATGACACCACTCATATTGTCTGGATCTGTGGTAAAATTCAATCAATGAGATGTGAGTATGTCTGTGTATAATAATAAAAATATCACCTGGAAGCCTCTAGTGTCTCTATTTTGGTTGATTATTACATGACAATATTTACGTTCTGAGAGCCTGTGTAGTATAATAGTTTGAGCACTGGACTATGACTCTGGAGTCCAGGGTTTGAATCCCTGCTCAGCTGTGGAAACCCATTGGTTGACCTTGGGCAAGTCACTCTCTCTCAGCCTCAGAGTAAGGCAAAGGCAAACCCCTTTTGAATAAATATTGCCAAGAATCCTACATGATAGAGTTGCCATATGTCAGAAACAACTTGAAAGCACACAACAAAGTTAAGTTCCATTGATTTCAACCAGACCTGAGCTCAATTAGCTCTCTCTGCATAGGGACTCTCATTTTTTCAGTATGGTGTACTAGTAAAAGTCTTGGAATGAGGTTGGGTTTTAATCCCCACTAAACCATATAATTCACACAGTGCCCCCGGGCCTGTTGCATTCTCTCCCATCCTGACATACCTCACAAGGTTGTTGTGAAGATAAAGTGAATGGGGAGGAGTGCCATGCATGTTACCTTACCTCACTGGAGGAAAAGAAGATACAGATGCTACTAACAAACAATGAAGCACGCTTATGACTGCACTTGATTTTAGTTTCCAGTTTGTGACTCAGGAGGGTTGCCAGATCAGTCCTATCCCAGGCCCTGAGATTTCAGCACCAAAGCCTGAAACTTAGGGACATCCCTTTCTGATATCGTGTCCCTAGAGATATTAAAAAGGTGCTCTTACAACCCTTTATTGTCACTAAGCATGAGATATGAAACGCCAAGCACAACTGCAGAGTTACATAATTCAGTTTTTAAAAAAATAAAGGCTAATAAATGAGAAAAATGTATATACAAGAATACTTTTTGAAGTGGTATTCTTGCTTTGGGATCTCCCTCCTTCACCTTGAAGATTGGAGACAAGGAGTCAGACCTCGAGATCTGGAAGCCTGTGTGTATGAACTTTCAAGTTGCCTTTCACTTATGGCAACCCCATTTCACAAGGTTTCCTTAGGCAAGGATACTCAAGAGATGGTTTTGCCAGTTCCTTCTTCTGCCTACAGCACATTGGTGGTCTCCCATCCAAGTAGTAACTCGACCCTGCTTAGCTTCTAAGGTCAAACAGGATCTGCTGCCTTTAGGATTATTTCGACCAGCTTTGGAGTCCAGTTATAATCTGTATGTTAATTGTGCCCATTCTTCAAAGAAACACAAAGACCCGACAGTAGAGTGGGATGCACTGGGAGTGTGGACCCTCCCTCCCAGCCCTCTTAATGTGAACGACAAAGTTCAAACTCAGAGCAACACAACTCCGCAACAACCAAAAAGTGTTTAAATAAGAACTAGCCAAGAGGAAGACTGCTACCACGCTGCAGAAATAAAGCAGCAACTGCCATGGCTCAATGCTGTGGAATTCTGGGATGTATAGTTTCATGGGGCACTAGAGCTTTCTGATGGGGAGGCTGTTTCTCACAAAACTATGAATCCCAGAAATCCATAGCATTAAGTCATGCTAGTTGAAGTGGCATCAAACCGCTCTGTTTTTGCAGTGTGGCAGCAGCCAAAGACTCTTGGCTAACAAGGACTAGGTGCACAAAACAAAGCCATGTGAGATGAGATGGATGACTGCAGGCAAGAAAGAGAAACCGTCAAGGACTGCTTTGCCTTCGCCCTCCCAATACCCCAGGCCCCACCCATTCGGCTGGAAATAAGCAGCTAGTCCATGATGCAGCATGATGAGCTGGCAGAGATAACCCTTATCTCCAGAGACCAGGCAGGGCAAGTGGCGGAAAGGGCTCTGGGGCCTGTTGTAGACCTGGCTCTGCATAGCAGCCTCCAAAGGCAGGCCAATGCCAACTGAGCCTGGCTGCAGCGTGGCGTTGCCCCACTTGCCCCACCCTGGTCTGCTTCTTTGATTCCCCTCCCACAAATAAAACTGAAACTTCTAGGTTTTAGTTTACAGCTTGCCTATCTTAAATTTCCACATAGAAAAAACCCAAAGCTTAGAAACATTTTAGACTACAGTCCCTACACTGCTTTCCGATCTGTACTTGACTCTCTTACTGGCTGCATATCAACAATGCAGTTTTTTACTGGTGTACAAAGCTTTTTTTAAATTGATATACAAAGCTTCAAACATCTTGAGACCAGGAAATCTGGCAAACCATAGTCTTTTTTATCTGACAGTCAACTCTGTTAATTAAGTGACATCCCGCCTTTCTGCCAACACACAATCCAAGGTGGTGTACAACATTTTGAAAGCACAATACAATATTAAAAAACACGGTTGAAGCTGAAGAATTCTATGATGCACAAGTCATTCGCAGAAAAATGGTTTCCGTTCTTAGGTTACATTAATATTAATTTTTGTATTGTCAACCCACTATCCCATCCTTTAGAACTTTGGAAAGATGTTGTGAAAGAGGCTTTAACAAAGTTTAAAGTATCATTACTGTATAATCCTTTGCTGCAGACTTCATCCCTAAAATCCTCAGTTAGCATCCTTACTTAATCATTTTTTCTTTTTTACTTTCTGCTTCATTGTGTTCAATTCTTGTTTATGCATTTCTTGTAACCTTAATTGTTACTATAGTTTGTAATAATCCGTGTGAAACTAATGTGTGTGTGTGTTTGTTTTTTTTTAAACTGTTGATATAGTGCCCAACCACTAAGGCCAGTACGATTCTAGGATCCATAGTCCAAGAAGGTAATTTTTCCAAGCTCTGGGTATACAGATTCTGGTGCTTCCTTTCACACCTGTGCCTTCTTTCCTTTTGTTAATTTCATTCTGCCTGCTTTGCAGTTATAAATGAGTCTGCATAGCACTGGTGTCTCAGATGAATTATTGCTGCTTCAGTTAAATGAAGTTTGTTTCTAAAATGTCAAATATGACCACCTTCTAAGATCAAATCATTGAACCACAGTCTTTTGTGTAACTTGCACAACTTTCCCCCCTGCTTAAGATGAACTGGCAGATGTCTTAACTGGCTTGAGAAAGGATAGGTTTTCCCATCCAGTAAAACTGGACATAACAATTGCACCCCAAGCTTTGTAGGGTCAGAAGACAACAGAATTGTTTGGAACAGCATTCTCATTAACACGGAGTCACACATATGGGAAAAACTATATGCTCAAGATGAGGATTGACATCCCATTCAGCAGTTAATTTGGCCTTTTTCCCCTTTGAGAGGACTTTTGGAAATTCTTGCAGCTGCCCCTGAAGGTTCCCAAGGGCAAAAAAATGGTCTCCTTGCCAAACTGCAGTTACCCACCCCATCTTAATGCCTCCAGAATACAATCTTGTAAAAATTCTGATGTCTTCAGACAAATCTTTCATGTGCAATTGTTTAGACTGAAATATGGCATTTTTCTGGAGAAACAGGTACCATCTTCCATTTGCATTCTCTTGTGTCTGCCAGCTGCTTTTTCCAACTGTTATTACCACCACTACCACAAAAAAAAATATTCTAAGAAGAGAAAGATGGAATAGTTGCACAAAGTCTTTCCACTGGTAATACTATGAGGCTTTTACCTGGAAACACCTCAAGTATATTTTGCTCTCGTCTAGTTTGTTTAAAGGGCACCCTTGGCATAACTTTACAGAAATTTATTTATGCTTTTTAACTGTTTAGAGCAGTGGTTCCCAACCTTCCTAATGCTGTGACCCTTTAATACAGTTCTTCATGATGTGGTGACCCAAACCCATGAAATTATTTTTGTTGCTACTTCATAACTGTAATTAAATAGGTGTTTTCTAATGGTCTTAGGCGACCCCCATTAAAGGGCCATTCGACCCCCAAAGGGGTCCCGACCCACAGGTTGGGAACCACTAGTTTAGAGATTCTTTACTTGAGACATCTTGCTATGGACATTTCAAGAAAACAGATTCTAGTGAAGCAAGGCAGCAAGCAACATTTACTTATCCTTGCAAACTCAAAACAAAAGAATCCTTAAAAGGGGATGTAATTTTAAAAAATCTGCACTGAGGGAGCAGAGCCTGGAGAAGTTACTTTGAGCGGCATGCTGGCTAAAAGTTTCTGGGAGTTGTAATTTAGAAGAGGAATTTTCCCAAGCCCTCTATGGGGAAGGCAAATCACTGCACATTTTCTCTTGACAAAGAGGTTGAAGAGGTACAGCCAATCTATCAAAAAGTGTACAGATTCCATGCTGATGCTGAAGTTCAGCAACTCTGTTGTACCATTTTAGGCTTTTGGGATCTACTTAGAAAAACAACTACCACAGTCAACTCTTGAACAACTCATCTTTTGCTGCGAGGATGCCAAAGAGCAGAGAAGACTGGTTTCTCTTTCATCCCACAAAAGGGCACAATTTGTAATGAAGTCATGGTTTTGCATTACAAACTGTGAACCTAGAAGGGGACTAGTAGGTACATAGTGATCTCCCTACCCCTCTTTCTAGAGTGAGGCAACAATATCTACCTCTCCTTCCCTCTTCATTTATTCTTGTCCCTTCCCCACCACAAGATCTCTGCTTCATCATCAACAGAGTGAATGCTCTGGCTGCCACCAGCCTGGTCCCTCCATTCTAAGGACTCCCTAGGAGCAAGAGATCTGTCCAGGCATGCTCTCTGAGGAGGAGAAAGGGCCACCATAGCTCTGTAGAAAGCTGCCCAGGGTGAGGTCCTTCTTCAGTTTGGCACTATGTGAGAGGCAGCTACAACAGGAGAAAAGAACTGGTGGAACTCTCCAGAACAGCCACCATTGTGCCCCTCCTAAGGTGACCACCCTCCAGGAGTTTATAACAGGTAGCTCAATTCACCACCTTCCCATTTTGCTTCCTAAGGGATTCTACAGTAAGTGATTCCTATTCTGCTAGCTAAGGGTTTCTGCTACCTAATCATATCTTCATGGGAAGTTTGATTTTGATCAGAGTTTATACATAAGGTAGGGTTTTAAACCATACCAGGACATGAAAGCCTTAATTGTGAGATTCGATAGAGCGAAGCTGATATACAAACGTGCTGTTAACAGCAAACACAGGTCCCAGCAAGCCCATTGGATACCACATCTCTGACAAAACTGACATTGATCCAAAGAGTTCACAATAGTCATTTCAAGAAAGAGTCCAGGAATTTTATTCACTGTTACCAAGGATTTAATTACAAAACTTTACAGTGCTGCACAAAACCAGCACCTTTACAAAACATCAGAACAGCAAGAGAGAACTGAAACAGCCCAAAAGCCCTGGAAGACCCTTAAAGGAGTGGGGGGGGGGGGGGGGGGGGGGGGTGGAAAGCCCCATGGTATCCATCTGTGCCAACACTGGTTTCATGAAACAAGGAATGTATTGGCAAGGATACTTTTTTTTCTCACTTGCTGCCATTGGGCAGACAGCTGCTTATGCAGAGATCTGCCAAATACCACAATGGGCAGGACTTCTCTCTCTATGTGCCTCCCCCACCCCCCATATTGTAGGATGGCAACTCTCATTTGTCCTAGCCAGCACAGCCACCTGAAGGTAATGGGAGTGGAAGTTCAACAACGTACAGAAAGCTGTTCATCCTCCATGTCTGCTTTACAACCCACGTAAAGAGAAACTCAGGGCATAAGCAGCTTCTTCTTTATGTCCTGCTGCAGTAGCAGCTCTACCCACCTTAAAATTTCTCTTGTGGCCCCTCTTCCTTGCTGTATGGCCCAGTTCCCCTTCAGGGTGAGCCAGCCTCCCACGTGAAATAGAGCACAAGTGTGCAAGCAAGAAAGATCCCTTCTTCATGCGTCAATCACATATGGCGCCACAAGCTCCAGGTCCACGAGAGACTCTTCCAATGGCTGCTCGACGTGGAAGTCACGTTGGTGTTGAGGCCCCTGACGGGTCTTTTTGCCCCCACGCTGGGGAATGGGCAGCTCTGAATGATGGGCGGGCAGTGGAGGGGTGAAGAAATATGGGTGCAAGAGGGCCTGGAGAAGAAAAGGAAATAATAATGGTCTTATTCACTCTGCCTCACCTATTCCACTTATTCAGTTATTCCATCCCCAGTTTTTCTCTGACACAATATTGTGCAACACTGTGCTAACCGTGAATATGTTAGGGTAGGTTTTGAAGTACAGAAGCCCAAATCTACCCTTTTTGGATCAGTTATTGTTGTTTACCATATGCAGCATGAAATCTTTGATCTCTTCCCCTTTACAATGATTGAAATGACACACTTATTTGTCCTGGGGATGTCAACTGTCAGTCCTTGAAGGATGACTCTGTTGAAGAACCACCTTTATTTTGGGGACACATATAAATGATTTTAATTTGATAAATTGTTTAGCTGCATGTTTAAAAATAACTGATATAGTTTTACTGGTATTTTTGCATGCATTTTAATCTGTATTGGCTTTACTATTTTATAAGGGAACCGTCCAATTAAAAAGATTGTATGTACAGTGCTGTGTAAATTTACAGCGCTTTATAAAGAAAGGTTAATAATAATAATAATAATAATAATAATAATAATAATAATAATAATAAGCCACCTTGATTTCCAGTATTGGGGAAAGAGGAGGATGGAAATGAGTAAAATAACACATTAAAATATATAATTTTTCCATATGTTAAAATGTTCAGTGTTCTAAATCTCCAGTTTACTAACATATAGAAATTTAGAATTATTTTGGCCCTTACATTGTTGGAGGATCTGGATAACTGCATCTTTAAAAATAAGAGTAAGTAACTCAGGGCTGTTCAGATGTTGTTGCTCTGCAAGACCTATAATCCTTTAAGGAACAAAGCTATTGTGGGAAATAGAGGGAGATGCAGTCCAACATCTAGGAGGGCCACAAGGTATTGACTCCTGGTTTAAATACATGAAGGCAATCAAGGCAATGGGAAAGGTGTCATCTCATGCTCTCGCTGGTGAAAATGCTGTCCAACTAAGGCTGCATTTCCATGGTGGAAATAATGCAGTTTGACACCACTTAAAGTGCTGTAGCCCCATCCTATGTAATACTGTAGTTTTACAAGTCATTTAGCCTTCTCTGTCAAAGAGTGCTGGTGCCTCACAAAACTCCAAATCCCAGGATTCTGTAAGAAGGAGCCATGGCAGTTAAAGTGGTGTCAAACTGCATTATTTCTATAGTGTAGCTGCACCCTAAAAGTCACAATATTCACCCTAAAGGCACCAGATCCTGTCTGATCTTGGAAGTCAAACTGGGTCAGCCTTGGTTAATGCTTGGATGTTTTGTCCTGTGCTTTTAAATTGTAAGTTGCTTTGAGTCCCAATTTTGAGAAAAAGTGGGATATAAATAAATTTGTTGTTGTTGCTGCTGTTGTTGGATGGGAGATTACCAATTAATACCAGGTGCTGTGGGCTATGTTTCAGAGGAAAGAACTGACAAAACCACCTCTGAGTACTCCTTGCCTAAGAAAACCCTATGAAGTTCATGGAGTCACCATAAGTTTACAGGTGACCTGAAAGCACATATAAAGAGAGAATGAGAGAGAGAGAGAGAGAGAGAGAGAGAGAGAATCAAGAGTGCCCTCTGGTGGCACTTTGGAATTTTGAAATGCTTCTCCCAGCCTCTCAGTGCAATCCTGACACCTGGCAGAATGCAGGTATTTTGAGAAAGACAAGTCTGAATCATGATTTTTATTTTTATTTTTTTGGAAGCCTGCACTCCTCAAACTCTACCAGGGTGGCTGTGATCCATTGGTGCACAGGAGTCTCTGAGCATCTTCCCCAGTTTTCCTATCATCCCCTCCTTGCTTTCCGTGAAAGCACAAGAGAGGGAGGCAGGTGCCAGCAAGTGGTTAGACCTAAAAGAACTGCAGTATGTGGTTCCATGCTAGAACTACTCCAGGCACTCAAACTACATTTGTATCTGCCTACTTTCTGCTGTCATGGTTGTGTGCTTTCAAGTCATTTCCAGCTTATGGCAATGCTAAGCCAAACCCATCATAAGGCAATAGCAAGTACATTTCTATACCGCTTACCGATGTACTAAGCGGTTTACAAAGCGTAAGCTAATTGCCCCCAACAAGCTGGGTACTCATTTTAGCGACCTACAGAAGGATGCCAGGGTGAGTTGATCCAGAGCCCTTGGCTGGTACTGAACTCACACCACTGTACCTCCTGGGTTCCAGGAGGTTCTGAGGAGATTTTCCATTGCCTTCACCTGAGGCTGAGAGAGTGTGACTTTCCCAAGGTCACCAGTGCATTTAATGTCAAAGCTGGAAACTGAACCCTGGTTTCCAGAGTCATAGTCCAACACTATGCCACGCTGTTCCTTAGCCTACAGGGGATATTTATTTTAAGTATTACCTTTACTATACATAAAGCATTTTTAGCTTAAGGTAAAAAGACTCCTTGGGGGCGTTCCCACTTGCGATTTAAAACGAATTTAAATACAGCGGTTCGTTTTAAAGTAAATAAAGCGAGTGTTATCCCGCTTTTCAAATCGCTTTATTTGTATCGTTCCCATTTACGTAACGTTTTATTTTAATTTGCTGTAATTGACCCTGTTTCGTTCCCATTCAAGGATGAATCGGTGTATATTTAAACCGGTTTTGTTACTTTTTCGTTCACATTCACTTGTTTCGGCTGTCAATCAAAGCGACGTCATCATGACGTCACATTAATTCAGAGTAACATACACTGATGTAGCCTGTACCTGCGTTCCCACTACCTGGCTGTTTTTAATTCGTTATAAATTTCGCGGTTGTTTTTTTAAAAGAGCCAATCAGGAGGCGCTTATTCGTCCTCTTCTGTGTCTCTCCATATTAACTGCCATAACTCAGTGCTAGGGAATCCTGGGAATGGTAGTTTATTATGGCACCAGCACTCTCTGGCAGAGGAGGATAAATGTCTCACAAACACAACAAACACAACCATCCCATAGTTCCTCTGGAAAGAGCCTCGGTTTCCCAAATTCGCTTTGCCTGACCCATGGGGAGAGAATCTTTGGGGAAGATTGCTCCCTGGGCTGTCTTGGGAGCCATCCCATAGTTCCTCTGGAAAGAGCCTCGGTTCCCCAAACTCGCTTTTGCGGCCCCGTGGGGAGAGAATGTTTGGGGAAGATTGCTCCCTGGGCTGTCTTGGGAGCCATGAAGCGGGGATGTCCTGCAAAACCCATCCCATAGTTCCTCTGGAAAGAGCCTCGGTTCCCCAAATTCGCTTTGGCTGCCCCATTGATCTCTGGGCTGTCCTCCAAAGCCCATCTGGTGCACAGGCAGAGGTGAAAAAGAAAGAATAGTTAAAAATGGTGTTCAATGGCTCTCCTCACACATCGGTCTATGAATGAGGAGCAGAGGGGAGGTTGCAATCCACCGGAGGAAAGGCTATTATGCGAATGGAAGAAAATGGCGCCGGCAATGCATAAAGAAACCAAAGAGGATGACACCCCCAGGCCAGCCCCTTGAGCGCTGCTCCTCCCATCCTGTGGAACCCGAATCAGATGCCGAAACGTTCCCATTTAAATACCGCAATTCCTATCTCGGATCAAGGGATAACCCGGGGTAAAACCTACTATTTTTTTGCGCCGGTTTATAGGCTTCTGATCTGGGTTAAATGTTACGATTCGAATCAGATTCGAATCGCAGTGGGAACGATAGCGGGTTAATCTAGAACTGTTCTAGAGTTAATTTGGGATTGAGTGGGAACGATAAACCTTGGATTTGATTTCTAAACCCGTGTATAAGCGAGTGGGAACGACCCCCTTGAGTTGCTTATACACAATTGATAAACATAAGAGAGGTTCTCCCGACCATCAATCTAAAAAAGGTACAGCTGAAAAGAAAAAAGGAGAGAGTGGAACAAGCAAGTACTCTTTCAGCTGGCCTTACATTTAACCATATCTCCTTCTGCTGCTACCTGCGATGGTTGGTTATGGTGTTAGGGAAATAGGTTTTTAGTGAGCCTGGTAGCACTTTGCAATGGATACTGACAAATCTGGCAGATTCAGGCTAATCTAAATGTGCTTTTGCTCAGGGCTGCACTGCTTGCGACCAGTGAAACTGAATGCAACCATGGTTTGAATCAAGAGATGGCCAACTGCAATAGGAAGGCCATTTTTCAGCCTGCGACCAATATGACTAGAAGTGATGTCACATCACTTCTCATTTCATTTTCGGCCATGGGGATGTTTTTAAAGGTGTCTGGAGATCTTGGTGGTTCTGGCAAAATTGCCATGGTTTATGGTTATTTTAAGCCTTTTTTTTCTATTTTGGGATAAAAAACTGCCTTTCAAAAGATTTTTGAAGGCTTTGAGAAGTTTCTTCCACTACAAAATGGGGCCCAAAGGGCCATGTACACCCTATGGAGTGCACTTTCCCCACCTCTGTTTTAAATTGTTGGAAGATTTTTGCATTCTATTTCCTCCTCCGAAGATAGATAGGGATTTCCTGCATACAAACTCCCCCCCCCCCCGCCTCTCTCTCTCTCTCTCTAATTCAAACTGACCATATAATTTAGATCACTCCCTCTTTGGGAACCTACAGACACTCTCAAAGGTTTTCAACTGAACTGCATGTTCTTCATCTTCCTCTTCTCTCAAACTTTCTTTGGAAAGATGGTGAAATAAAGATTTTTTTTTACCTGAACTATTCACTAGCTAGATTAGGATATAGCTTCTATGTTTATATAGATTAAAGCCATTAGTAAACTTTTGTTTGAACTATAAGCTACTTGTGTTGTTTTTAGAGTCAGTCTCAGTTCTTAGGGAAGCATAGGGGCTATACAGACCAGTGCTTTGTGCCAGCCTGTGTGAGCGGTGAAAGATGAGTGTTCGCACGCTCCAAGCCTTCACCACTCCGCTGGGGTGCCATTTTGATACGTGCTCATTTACACACATCGGGCACAGCGCTCAAATGGCGCAGCGCAGAAGAGGCGTCATCATGGCGTGCCAGCGCACCTATGATACCCTTTCCGGGGTGCAAGAAGAAGCCGGCTAATGGCGGCTTCTTTTTGCGTCGTGCGGAGGTTGGATCGCTGCCGCAGCGTGTGATTGTCACAGCAACGATCCAGAGCAAAAAGAAGCAGCAGGACGGCACCAAACCGTACAGCCCCATAGTTAGATAAGAGCACATTTCTGCTACTCTGCTGATTTAAAACTAGAACCTAACAGGCTTGGCTTTGACATTTTTGAAATTTAAATATTTTTGTTTTCCTTTACAAAAGCTGAAACCATAGGTTTTGCTGCCTGCCTGGGAATGCAAAAACAAGTGATAAGCTTAGCTTAGCTGCACTACCTGTCATTCTGCCTCCTCTTGACCACTATGGGAAGGAGGAGTCATCATCCCCACTACTCCTTCCTCTTTTAGTGTTCAAGAGCACCTAGAGTGAGTCCAAAGCTGCTGCCATACTACAGAAAAGTTTGATACCACTTTAACTGCCATCGCTCAGTACTGTGGAATTCTTGGCTTTACAGTTTGGTGGAGCACCAGAGTGCTCTGACAGAGAAGGCTAAATATCCCACAAAACTACAGTTCCAAGTATTTTATAGCACAGAGTCATGGCAATTAAAGTGGTTCAAACTGCTTTATTTCTGCTATGTGACACCAATCCACTTTCACAGCTGATCAATGACCAGGGAGACAGGCCTGCATCCTGCAGACCTCAGCTGTAGTGCTATGGTCTTATGGAAGGAGGTTATGGGCACCTCCTACTGCAAGTCTGAAAAAAAGACACATGTAACCCCCAGTTCCACCTGTGCACATCACCAACATGATGCCCGCCAGTGTGTCCTATTACTTGTTTATTACACCCTGCAACATTCTAGCATCAACACAACCCAGCTAGGGACCTCCACAGGTCCCACTGCACATTCCCCTTACCTGTGCTGCCTGCACACGCTGTTTGGAAGGATAAACCAGGAACTGTTTCAGGAGCTCCACAGCTTGTGGGGAAGCATCAGGCACTACTTGCTCCAGAGGAATGGGCAACTTCTCTTTGAAGGAGATCTTGTTGTAATCAGGCAACTCAGTGATCTCCTGTCCCAACAAAAAGAGCCAGGATGAAAACTGGATAACTTGTCTCTCACCCTCTTTCACTTTGAAAGTCCCATCTTTCCCTCAGAAGAATAGCCTCAGTTCCAACCTTTGTAAATCAGGGGAGGGAGGGAATACAGTCCTCCAGCTACTTTCAGATTGCAACTCCTTCACTACTGGCAGTGCTGCCTAACTCTGATGGGAGTTGCAATGCAATGATATCTGAAGGGCTGCTTAATTCCCACCCTGGATATAATCACAGCTAAGCTCACCGGCCAGATCTTCTGGTTAGGTGTCCCAAGCACTCGCAGGACACAACATAGCTGCTCAATATCATTCTCTCCAGGAAAGAGCGGAGAATTGTTGAGAAGTTCAGCAAAGATGCAGCCCACGGCCCTGGTCAAAAAAGATTGAGAGACAGAACCCTAGTTCTTGGGTTCAAACTAATGTAGTTTGAACTTATATAGTCTTTTTCAGGGACTTTCCAGAATATATATATATATTACAAAATACTGTGGAATCTGTTATTTTTATATTCAATGGCCCTGTTTTAGAGAGTGTTTTCATCTCCAGTGATTTCTGCTGGAGGTTATGCATATTTCTAATATGAAAAATAATGTATTCCTATGTGATTTTATGGGATATAGTTAGTGTTGTCCTGTCTTTTAATAACTATATGTATACCTATAGGTGTATTTGTGTTTGTTTCCCGCCCCCAAAGAACGCCTTTTTTCACTGAGGCTGAAACATGTTAAGCTTTTTCTTAAAAAAAACAAATACACAATTGACCATTTCAGAGCATGTGGGGCTTGAATTCTTACTAGTTTCAAACTGGATTCTATGTTGTGGCTTTCTCAAAAAAAAAAAAAATCTTATCCCTCTGTGGGTGTTAAAATTTGCTAACTTTTGTATACTGAAGTCCTTGAGAGGGAATGGAAATTGTCCAAAATTGCTTACAGAGCAATTAGTGTTTCTGAGGATTCAGACAGAGCTATTCTGCAGAAAGTAAACTGATTTTGTTGCTGTGGCTTTGCCTCCAGCTGTGAATCATTTGACTTTCAAAGTGTTTAGTATGCTCATAAATCCATGACTCTTAAGAAATGTGCAGGAATGCCATAATTGTTAAACTATGTTACATTTGTAGAATAAATCTGCTCTCATTCTCTTCTTGGGCTCTAGTAAACTTTTGCTCTACTTGTGAATGAAGAATTTTGGTCTGACTCAACCCACTGAAAAAAACCTGATGTATTTTCAGGGGGCCTGTGAAGTAGATCATGACCACAGAAGCCATACTGGATGGGGATTGTAGTCCAATACATTTAGAGTGTCAGATCTGTAAGTCACCTACTGCAAACAGCACAATGCAGTACTGCAGGGTTGTTATCAGGTAATCTGATGCTGTATCTTAAGAACCACACTACTCACTACTTTTCAGGTCCACTTAGAAAGGGAGTAATCTGTCTAGAAGGCCACTTCAACAACCAGCAAAGATGTAAGGAGATTTCTTGGGGATAGCAGTGTAGTGGCTAGAGTATGAGATGGGCAATTTCCTTTGGCTGAGGGATATAATTTCTTCTACTTGGAGGATGCCTGTGGCTGCATTTGCCCACTGCCTCAACTAGCAATCTCATCTCTACTTCCTACCCAAATTGCCAAAGGAGCAAACTACTCCTTTCCCTTACACTTTCACCAAGTTGCACTCAACACATGTGCACACCTTCTCCCAGAACTGAATAGCATTCTGGAAAACCTCCCAAAAGCACTATTTCCACTGAATTCAAGGTATTCAGGGACGTACATATCTTATTTTCAAAAACTATTTCCACTTTCAGAAGGTATATGGGGGCACTATTAACCTTTGAAAGGAGATGTTCTAAGCATCTTTTTCACTAACAAAAAAAGGGGGAGTGTCACTGCCATATTCTGAGGTTGAGTGAGTGTGACTTGCCCACTGGGTATCCATAGCTGAGTGAGGATTTGAACCCTAAGGTGCATCTGCACTACAAAATTTATGCAGGTTTAAGCAGGTCTAACTGCTCTAGCTCAATGCTATGTAATTCTGGGATTTTGTAGTTTTGTGAGATATTTAGCTTTCTCTGTCAGAAAGTTCAGGTGCCACAACAAACTACAAATCCCAGAATTCTATAGGACAGAGTTGTGACTGTTAAAGTGATATCAAACTGCATTAATTCTGCAGTGTGGCAGCAGCCCCAGTCTCCTGGCAGCTTAGTCCAACACTCAAACCATGACACCACACCAACTGTCAATAATATTGTAATCATTTTAACTTGTCAGACATCTGGAGTCCAAATAATAACAGAAAGGAATCGAGCAAGCATTGTTAGAATGCTGGCGATGCCTCCATTACTCATATACTTAATTAGGCATGAAATCCAAAATCATCCCCCTTTCTTTGCTTACCACTGCAGTTTTAATAGGATGGGATGATTTTCCAAGCTCAAGAAAGCATATCCATGAAATAACCATAGGGATGAGAGAATCAGGGCCTTACAGCAAAAGGAAGGATAAAGATACTGACCACAGATCCACACCTTCATCGTATTTCCGAGCGCCATACAGGAGTTCAGGAGCCCGATACCACCTCACAGACAAAAAAATCACAAATGTCACATCTCTGAGGATATCCAGACCCCATTTATCTCTAGCATTCCCTACCCACCAGACTCAGTTCTTCTCACACAGCCTATGTCACAGCTCCCAGCATTCTCCTGTTTCAGTACCATTAGTCTCCACAGCCTTCTATCATCCAGACTTCAAGAGTCTTGGAATAAGAGGTGTGCTTTAGTGGGAGCTGAATTTCTTCTCTTTCACTTAATTCCCCTGTTGATCCCTATTCACCTGGTGGCTACTTGGTGGCTATAGAGCCTCTCTCCATCACTGGTAAACACTCTGGCCAGACCAAAATCAGCAATTTTCAGCTGACCCGTGGAGCTGATCAGCAAATTGGCTGGTTTCAAGTCCTACAAAGAAAAGATAAAAATTCAAAAAATGTGCAGATGTTAAGGAGTGAAGATGTAAAGTGGTGGATGGAACAAGAGAAGTAAGATGGGACCCTGGGGGAGAAGCGAAGTGTCAGACTAGAGTGAGGTTTACCCGGTGCATGATGGAGTTGGCATGGCAGAAAGCCACTCCCTTGAGCAACATAAGCATGTAGCCTTTGACTTGGGCCTCAGTGAGGGGCTGTTCAGAGTTTCGGATCACCTCAGACAGGTCAGACAGCATATATTCGAACACCAGCACAAACCCTGTGCCATGGGGGAAAACATCCTTTAGTTTCACCACCTAAGGAGAGAGAAGAAATGACTTGACAACAGTTTTGTGACCTTAAAAGTCTCGTGCCAAAGAGACTAAAAGCTCCAAATCAGGAGGCCCCAAGTTCAAATCATACCTCTTCTACGTATATGCAAACCAGGTGACCATAAGCAAGCCATTATCTCAGCATCAACCCTTCCACCAGCTCCAATATTGTGCTCTCTGACTCTGCAAAGTCATGTTTCATGGGTACATATTTGCATAAAACATTTTTGAACACTTGCAAGCACTTTATAAATGCCAAGGTTTATTATCTGACCCACATTGCCAAGGTCCCCTGAGCTTTGAACACAACAATAATTTTCAGAAGAAATTCTGAAATGCTGTAACTGGAATAAATTATGCATACTGGCCAGATGTGGCTGAATAGCCAGTTGGGTTTTGATGGCTCCTATCCTTTCTTTGCAGAGTTTGGAACTATAGAGATAGGTTCATGGCTCCTGTTAAGTGCAGGGATGAGATGGCAAGATATGTTACATGTAGAAATTCCAGCTCCTGAATATAGCAATTTCCCCATCTTGATCCTATTTTCATATAATATGGTGGGAGATAGAGAGTCTTCATGTCTTTTCTGAACTGGATTTAAGGTTTGTTGTAGAGCCACAGGGAGATTTTTGAAACCATAATTTATTGCATCCCCTTCCAATAAAATTGGAACCAAGAAGAATTTCAGAAATCTTGCCTATGTTCCCAACGCTCTGAATTAATAGGGGGAAAGTAGCTGACCAACTTCATCCTGGAGCAGAGCAAACTATGCTAGTTTCATCATAGTCCCTGAAAAAGTCATGAGAGAGAGAACTAACTAATATCAGTCTCACAGACAGAGATGCATCAGCATCCTGCTTCATACATTTTGAACAAGGACATTTATTTTCCACAGCTGGACAAAAACTCCACACGGTGCAAAAATATTTTGCCAATGGAGATATACAAACTGTAAAGAGCAGGCAATTTATCCAGATCTACCACTTTCCATAAATGTTATTTGCATCACATTATGCTAAGGTAGAACTCCAGAACCCATGAGTTAAGAAAATGAAAGGATTGTAACATCAACCCACCTCCAGCCATCAGATACAATTTGGTTCCAAATCTTAAACAACACCTAATCCAAACAACATCTTCCCCACACCTATCTGTCTAATATGGTGGTTGGAAAATTGTGATCCTCAGATGCTTTGGACTTCCACTTCCAAAAGCCCCAAGTCAGCATGGCCAGCAGTGAAGAATTATGGGAAGTGGAGTCCAAAACATCTGGAGGACTGAAGGCTCTACAACTAATGTACCTGCAGGCAGACATCTCAACAGGCTACTCACATGTTGGTTTTCTTCAATCTCCTGCAGGGCTTTGATCTCCCGAAGCGCTTGGTTGGGAATCCCATCCTCCAGCTTCCGGAGAGCCACCTTCTTCAGGGCGACTGTTTCCCCAGTCTGTCAAGAAAGAGAGCATAGTAAAAAAACACAAAAGGAGGTGTTCTTCTTTTCCTCTTCCAGACTCTGAGGAAAAGGGTACAATGTCAGCCACAGGTGCAAGAGGGATTCCACTTACTTCTATGTTCTTGGCTTTAAAAACAATGCCATGGGCTCCTTCACCAATGCGACCCAGGATGCTGTATTGGTCCATAGTGGCCCCTAGGAGTGGAAAGGGGAAAGAGGTCACAGTGCCTTCTCAGTGGTGTGACTCAGCTTGCAGTACTTGTTATTACAACAAGGTAGAATTGAACAGACATGTCAGTAGTCTATTTTGCAGAATTTATTTAACTCTCTTGCAAGGTCACCTAGTTCTATAGTTTCAAATGAGGTTATTTGTCAAAACACCCAACAAAAGAACTTCAGTTCTGTAAAGAAATGCACACAAGACATTAAAAGCATCATCACAGAATTACATTTCCAATAGCCATCACATTACATATATACTTTTCTTTTTCCTCCTGTTAACTGAAGGGAGACTACACAGATCTTCCCTCCACCAACCTAGCCATCACAAGAATATGTAATATACTTGGAAGTGTACACACACACACACACACACACACACAGGGATGGAAGAAACATCAACATCAGTATAGATGGAAGAAAGCATATATGTTTGAAATATGTGTGAAAGTGTGTATACACACACACACATTTATTGATGGAAGACAATAAGGTGTCAACATCAATATATAAAGAAGCTTATATATGTGGAAATCTCTATACACACACACATATATGGATGGAAGAAAAAGTGTCAATAATATATGAGGAGCATACATGTAATATATGTAGAAGTGTGTATATACATGCACACATACATGGATGGAAGATAATAATGTGTTAGCGTCAATATATATGGAGAAAAATATTATGTAATATATATGGAAGTGTGTATACACACATACACATATATGGATAGAAGAAAATAAGGTGTCAACGTCAATATATATAGAAGAAAACACACAGAGACACATATGGAGGTGTATGTATATATACGCGCACACACTACATGTGTATGCAATATATATGGAAGTGTGTATGCATAGACACATATAGGGAAGGAAATAAGGTATCAACATCAATATATATGGAATAAAACATATGTAATATGTATTGAAGTGTGCATACATACACATATGGATGAAAATAAGGTATCAATGTCAATATATATTGAAGAAAACATGAATGTATGTAATAAATATGGAAGAGCATATGTACACACATAGATATATACGAATAAAGAAAAATAAGGGATCAACATCAATATATATATATACAGTATATGGAAGAAAAGATATAGCTATGTAATATATATGGAAGTTGGTATGGGCACATATATATGGATGGAAAACAAGGTGCCAACGTCAATATATATGAAAGAAAAGATGTATCTATGTAATATATATGGAAGTGTGTATAGACACACACATATATATATATGGATGGAAAACACTAAAGTGTCAATGTCAATATATATGGGGGGAAAGTATATCTGTGTAATATGTATGGAAGTTTGTATAGACACATATATAAATGGATGGAAAACAATAAGGTTCCACTTCCCTTATATATGGAAGGAAACACAATATATATGGAAGTGTATATAATATACAGTATACAGACACACACACACACACACACACACATATATATATATGGATGGGGAAAAACAAGGGGGTCAAGGTCAACAGGAGCCCCACTGGGCAAAGCCCCCAGTCCTTTCTACCTTTGCTGCTTCCCCCCAAACAGTCCTTCTCTTGGGAGCTCCCTTCAGGGCCTGGGAAGAGGGCCTCCCTGCACTTCCTCCCACTCTCTGCTTGGGACTCCGTCCTCTTGGGAACCGCAGTTGTGGGAATAACCCAATACAACCGCCTCCCCTCCGCCTTCCCGTCATGCACCGCTCTCCCAGCCACAGCCTCCTCCTCTAGAACCTAGGGCCAAGGCTAACGGTTCTCCAATAACACTTCAGGTTCCTTAGCCCAAGTTGTTGACTCAAACCCTTTAAGGGATTTTGGACTTCATCTCCCAGAATACCAGGCTATTGGCCAATATGGCTGAGGCTTCTGGGAGATGAAGTCCAAAACTCTTAAAGAGCCCACAGTTTGGGGACTACTGCCTTAAAGCATCCCTAGTGAGTCCAGCCTATTTTTTCATACTTTTTAGAACCCCATTCATTACATTGTTATTGAACAAGAAAGATAAATAAAGGTCCAGAACACACTGCAGAAATAATCCAGTTTGAGGCTGCTTTAACTGCCCTGGGAATTGTAGTTTTATTGTGGCACCAGAGCTCTCTCTGACAGAGAAGGCTAAATGTCTCACAAAACTACAGTTCCCAGGATTCCATAGCATTGAGCCAGGGCAGTTAAAGAGGACTCAAACTAGATTATTTATGCAGTGTGTATTGGACCCTTATCCAGAATGCCTGGGGTTTTTGGAATATTTTGGATTTTGGAATTGTGGATAAAGGAGACTCAACCTGTATATACTCTTCATAGAGTTATTAAGGTGTTAAATGCCTCAAGCAATGTCTAGAAAGATAGCTAAATGTTACTCCAGATTGAAATAATCCAGTCTGACACCGCTTTAACTGCCCTGGCTCAATGCTACAGAATTCTGGGATTTGTACTTTTCCTGAGACATTTAGCCTTCTCTTTCAGATAGCACTGGTGCCACAACAAACTACATTTCCCAGGATTCCATAGCACTGAGCCAGGGCAGTTAAAGTGATATCAACCTGGATTATTTCTGTAGTGCAGCAGATGCAGCTTCAGTCTTTTGCACTAAAAATGAAAAACCTTGCAGCACCTTAAAGGCGAAGTGGGGGGTCATAAGGGCCCCCTTGAATGCTGGACTGCAACTCCCAGTAGTCCTAATCATCATAGTCCATGTTGAGGGATGCTGGGACCTGTAGTCCAACAGCATCTAGAGGCAGAGGTGGCTGGAGGGTCCCATCTCAGTGAATCAGCTCCAGATTTTGAATAGTTTTAAAAGGCGCTGTCCAAGGTGCCAAACCTATTTTGGGGAAATGGTTCAACATTTTGGAGACTTCCTTTAAAGTATGAAAACCTGGAGTAGAGTCAGGACTCTACTGACATGGAAGCCACCAGCCTCCACTGTCTGGTGGCCCACTTGACTCCCAGTATAGAGGATTGCAGTATAGATAGGGTTGCCATATGAAGATTTTAAGGTGCCTTTCTGTTTTTGCCATTTTCTAATTGGAACCAAAAGTGATGGCTATCTGAGGAAACTTTATCTCTTGCTTATCAAGACAGAATGTCTTAGAAGGATTATAAGGACACGGCCATGTTGTCAAACAACCCAGCTAAATTTTGTCTTGGGAGGAAAAAACACAAGCTCCTGGTCGTACTTAGGCTGAAATTGGAGTTCATTTTTCCCCAGCACTCTTCCTGTTAAAGATTTTCCATGCCTTGGGTCAGATATCGATAAAGACTGCAGTCAAGAAATCAGAAGACTAGGAATGGATTTGAGAACAGGTCAAGCCCAAATTCTCCTGGGAGACTAGGGCGGGGTACAGACCGCCGCTTTGCGGCGGTCTGCCGCCGCCGCCGGCTAGTCCATGGGGGAGCTGGAGCTTCCACACGGACCGACTCCCGCGCGGACCGAAAAAGAAGCTCCAAAATGGAGCTTCTTTTTCCGTCGCGTTTGCGATGTAGCGAGGCGCCAGGGGCGCACTCGCTACATCACAAGGGACGCGACGCGTACGGACGCTCAGCGTCCGATACGCAAAGATGGCGCCGGCCATGTAGAAGGGCCGGTGCCATCTTGTACGGACAGAGTCCATACTAGGCCCAGGGGCGTCTATAAGAGACGCCCCTTTTTTAAAATGGGATGTCCGGAGGACGTCCCAAATGCTGGTATAGAAAGCCCCTAAGATGACTACATTGAGGCTGTATATTTTGGCCACATCATGAGAAGGCATGAATCACTGGAAAAGACAATGATTCTAGGAAAGATAGAGAGTAATAGAAAGAGAGGAGGACCAATGGTTAGATTTTTCCAGATGGTTAGACAATCAAAGAGGTCATAGGCCTGAGCCTGTAGGACTTGAGCAGAAAGGTAGAGGACAGGAGGTCTTGGAGATGTCTCATCCAGAGGGTCACCATGAGTCGAGGTCAACTTGAGGGAAGTTAACAACAACAACAACCCACATCTATGCAGGAAAAACTAAATTTACCTGGCTCTAAAACAGTGCATGTGAAGGGATCAAAAGATCTTAGTAAACCAGAGGCTAAACATGAATCAACAATCTGATGTTGCAGCCAAAAAGGCCAATGTATTCTAGATTTCAACTCTATGATTCTATGATTCTATGACTGCAGCAATAGGAATGCAGTGTCCAGGTCAAGGGAACTAGTACTGTCAGTATTCTGTTTTGATCAGACCTAACCTCTAATACTGCATCCAGTTCTGGGTATCACAGTTTAAGAAGGATATTGGCAAGCTGGAATGTGTCCAGAGAAAGGTGAGCAAGATTATCAGCGGTCTGGAAACCAAGCTGTATGAGGAATGACTGAGGGAGCTAAGTATGTTTAGCCTGAAGAAGAGAAGACTGAGGGGTCACATGATAGCTATTGTTAATCATAGAATCATAGAATCATAGAATCATAGAGTTGGAAGAGACCACAAGGGCCATCCAGTCCAACCCCCCGCCATGCAGGAAATCACAATCAAAGCATCCCTGACAGATGGCCATCCAGCCTCTGCTTGAAGACCTCCAAGGAAGGAGACTCCACGACACTCCGAGGGAGTTTGTTCCACTGTCGAACAGCCCTTACTGTCAGGAAGTTCCTCCTAATATTGAGGTGGAATCTCTTTTCCTGCAGTTTGCATCCATTGCTTCGGGTCCTAGTCTCTGGAGCAGCAGAAAACAAGCTTGCTCCCTCCTCAATATGACATCCCTTCAAATATTTGAACAGGGCTATCATATCACCTCTTAACCTTCTTTTCTCCAGGCTAAACATCCCCAGCTCCCTAAGTCGTTCCTCATAGGGCATGGTTTCCAGACCTTTCACCATTTTAGTCGCCCTCCTTTGGACACGCTCCAGTTTCTTAATGTCCTTTTTGAATTGTGGCGTCCAGAACTGGACACAATATTCCAGGTGGGGCCTGACCAGAGCAGAATAGAGTGGCACTATTACTTCCCTTGATCTAGACACTATACTTCTATTGATGCAGCCTAAAATCGCATTGGCCTTGTTAGCTGCCGCATCGCACTGTTGACTCATGTTCAACTTGTGGTCTACTTGGACTCCTAGATCCCTTTCACATGTTGTCTCCTTTAGCCAGGTGTCCCCCATCCTATATCTGTGCATTTCATTTTTTCGCCCTAAGTGCAGTACCTTACATTTCTCCCTGTTGAAGTTCATTCTGTTTGCTGTGGCCCAGCTTTCTAGTCTATTCAGGTCATTTTGAATGTTGATCCTGTCCTCTGGAGTATTAGCAATTCCTCCTAATTTGGTGTCATCTGCAAATTTGATAAGTATGCTTCCAATTCTGTCATCCAGGTCATTGATAAAGATGTTGAATAGCACTGGGCCCAGAACAGAGCCCTGTGGGACCCCACTGGTCACTTCTCTCCAGGATGAAAAGGAGCCATTGTTGAGCACCCTTTGGGTTCGTCCGGTCAACCAGTTGCAAATCCACTTAACAGTTGCCTTGTCTAGCCCACATTTTACAAGCTTGTTTGCAAGAATGTCATGGGGAACCCTGTCAAAGGCCTTACTGAAATCAAGATATACTATATCCACAGCATTCCCTTCATCTACCAAGCTGGTAATTTTATCAAAGGAAGAGATCAGGTTTGTCTGCCATGACTTGTTTCTCTGAAACCCATGTTGAGTTTTTGTGATTATGGCATTGGCTTCTAGATGTTCACAGATTCTCTGTTTAATGATCTGCTCCAGAATCTTTCCTGGTATGGATGTCAGACTAACTGGACGATAATTGTTGGGATCCTCTTTTTTCCCCTTTTTGAAGATGGGGACAACGTTTGCCCTCCGCCAGTCTGCTGGGATCTCTCCTGTTTTCCAGGAGTTTTCAAAGATTATTGCCAATGGCTCCGATATTACATTTGCCAGTTCTTTTAATACCCTTGGATGTAGCTCATCTGGTCCCGGAGACTTAAATTCGTTTAGATTAATAAGGTGT
Source organism: Sceloporus undulatus (assembly GCF_019175285.1). Classification (NCBI taxonomy): domain Eukaryota; kingdom Metazoa; phylum Chordata; class Lepidosauria; order Squamata; family Phrynosomatidae; genus Sceloporus; species Sceloporus undulatus. Next base: position 187,881,597 of record NC_056523.1, on the reverse strand, counting down.
TCCTCTACTATCTCTTTACTTATTTTGTGCTGGAATTCCCCTATTCTGTCCTCTGCTCCATTATCCTCAGGTTGAGCACCCTTTGCCTTTTCTGAGAAGACGGAGGCAAAGAAAGTGTTGAGTAATTCTGCCTTTTCTCTGTCCTCTGTTAGCATTTTGCCATCTTCTGCACGCAGTGACCCTACTGTTTCCTTCTTCTTCCTTTTGCTGCGGACATATCCAAAAAAGCCCTTTTTGTTGTTCTTAACCTCTCTAGCAAGCCTGAGTTCATTCTGCGCTTTAGCTTTTCTGACCTTATCTCTACACTTGCTAGCTATTTGTTTGAATTCCTCTTTGGTGATTTCCCCCTTTTTCCATTTCTTATACATGTTCCGTTTAAAATTTAGCTGAGCTGAAAGTTCCTTGGTCATCCATCCTGGGTTCTTGCAACACCTCCCATTTTTCTTTCTCACTGGAACTGTTTTAATTTGTGCCTTTAGTATCTCCTTTTTTAGAAACTCCCATCCATCTTGAACTCCCTTCTCTTTTAGTATTCCTGACCATGGGATCGCCCCCAGTATTTCTCTAAGTTTACTGAAATCCGCTCTCCTAAAGTCTAGGATGCGTGTCTGACTATGCCTGGCTTCTCCTTTCCACTGTATAACAAACTCCAGGAGAACATGGTCACTTCCACCTAAGGATCCCACCACTTGCACCCCATTAACCAAGTCATCCTTGTTGGTTAGAATCAGATCTAAAATAGCTGATCCCCTTGTTGCGTCTTCCACCTTTTGGACCATGAAATTGTCTCCAAGGCAAGTGAGGAATTTACTAGACCTTGAGGATTTTGCTGAGTTTGACTTCCAACAAATATCAGTGTAGTTGAAGTCACCCATCACTACTACATCTCTCCTTTCTGAGTGTGTGGTCATCTGTTCTAGAAAGGCACCATCCAATTCCTCCGTCTGACTTGGGGGTCTATAGTAGACTCCCACCATAACATCCTTGTTGTTTCCCTGCCCTTTAATTTTTATCCAGATGCTCTCCACCTGGCTTCCAGGATTGATGTCCTGGATCTCTTCACTGGTGTAAATGTCCCTGACATATAGGGCTATTCCTCCTCCTTTCCTGTTTGGCCGGTTTCTCTTTAAAAGGTTATACCCCCCTATTTCCACATTCCAATCATGAGACTCATCCCACCAGGTTTCAGTGATGCCTATTATATCATATTTGCTTTGTAGTACTAGGAGTTGAAATTCATCTTGCTTATTTCCCATGCTCTGTGCATTAGTGTAGAGGCATCTAAGACCATGTGTTCCCTTTCCTTGCTGCCTGTCCAAGTTCTTTTTCTTCCCACTGTTGGGCCCTTGCACTATTTGTCTTATTCCCTCTCTGTCAGTTTGACTATCTTCTCCAGCCTTTTTGCCTTCCAGAATACTGTCTCCCTCCCCCACATAACTCAGTTTAAAGCCCTCCTGATCAAATTCTTGAGTGTATTGGCAAAAATGTTTTTGCCAACTGGCGTGAGATGCAACCCATCCCTTGCCAGAAGTCCCTCCTCATGGAACCGCAGCCCATTATCTGAAGTTATGTCATGTAGACGATGGAGTGAGCTTATTTTCTGCTGCTCCAGAGACTAGAACATGAAGCTTCAAATTACAAGAAAATATATTTCACCTAAATATTTGGAAGAACTTCCTTACTTTAAGAACTGCTCAACAATGGCTTGGGGAAGGGTGGATTTTCCATTTTTGGAGATCTCCAAGCAAAGGTTGGATGGGCAACTTTCAAGAGTGTTTTAGCTGTGTATTCCTGCATGGCAGAGGATTGATGGTCCACATGGTTTCTTCCAACTCTTAAGATTCAGTGATTCTGTATTTAAGATATAATGTGGTTATCGTTTGAGATGGTGCAAAGATTACCAGAGCACTCAGGTACTATTGTGCTTGCTTTGCTTTTATGAAACATTCTTTGGATGCAAGAATCCACAAATGGCGGTGTGCTTGTGTAGTCAAGTTATTCAACACTGATAGAAAAATGAGACAGTTTTGTAAAAATAGCCCTAGAGCAGATAATGTGTGCAAGCTTCAACAATTGCTTATGTCTATGTAGTTCCACTTAATGAAGTAACTCTTCTGAAGTTACTACAGTATATGTGATCCTACGTATTTTAAGTGTTAGGTTCAGAGAGACTTAATGCCTTTGTAAGAATCCTTATGACTGAAGCTTAACCGCTTCAACTTAGAAAACCACATTTACAAAGTAGAAAGCATTTCCATTTCAAAGCTGATTGTTTAAATGAAACACATGCAGAAAAAGGAGTGCTAAGTATATATCTGTACAAAGTAAAGGTAACTGTCTCTCAACCTGTTTTGAAACACTAGCTGCTCTGCAGAATGCAAGGCTCATGATATTATTCCCCATCCCCCAAACTTTAATTTTTGCAAGGAAATTCTTATTATTTCACGGCTCCATTTGTTTTGCTTCACCACATATTTATTATATTGTGTACAAGTCAACAGCCCAAGTCCTGACATGCTAAGAGAGCTTGGAAAGGTACTTTCAAAAAGCAGAATATTGTGACAAGCTGGAGGAGATCCAGCCAATCGTAACAAACCTAATTTATATTTGTCTCTGGCTGACATGAAGAGAAATGCAATATGTACCTGCTCCGAGACATTATATCTATTATTATTATTATTATTATTATTACTATTATTATTATTATTTGCAGGTCTATGACCATAAAAAGGTTAACAAGAACTTATTATTATTATTATTATTATTATTATTATTATTATTGTCATTGCCATCATCATCATCATCATCATTGTCGTCATCAATATCTCATGTGTTCAAAAATAGGTTCTGAAACTTAAAGAACCAAGTTTAAATTCAGATCAGGTTAAGACAAGTCAGTGTCCACAGAGTCTTTTGAAGCCGCCACAGTTGTCTATTTTTGGCTTCCACAGCAGCAAAGCATTACGGTTTTCAGCATTCAGCCTGGTTTCTTCATGAGATGCACCTCACAAAACAAATCAAGTGCTTTTGCCAGTCTGTCCTTGGTCTGATTAATAGCAGCACATTCAACACATACTCAGTCGCAGTGTTCTCACCTCAACATTATTTGGGTCAGAAACAAACCTGGATTCAAGGTTGGAGGGCTCTATCACACACACCAACTCACACCCTAATTTTTGATTGACGTCAGAGCCTCTGCTCTGATTTTACAGTTTCCCAAAAGATGCTACATTTAGCCTAAGCTATAATGATGACCCCTTTATTCCCCTCCCCAAGAAAAGGTTTATGAGAACAAGTTACGCAAATACACTGATTCCAAGTACAGAAGGTGGGCAGAGTGACAGCTGAAACTTACTTCAATACTGGTAGAAAGATGTCCTCCACTACACCTCAGCTTTGTCCTCCAACTTTCCATCTCTCAGCTCTGGCTAATGGCACAACCAGCCCTGGACAGATTAAGAAAGGTTGGGGACTGGAGAGTGCCCACCAAGTATATCAGCATTACTTTAAATGTCTGGGTAACCTTTAGGACCATTGGCACCTATGTAAACCAGTAATAACTGAGAACTCCAGGTTTGGATGAATCAAGAGGGTTTTATTTAGAAACCACACAGACACAATAGCAATTCCCAATGACACAACATTCAGAGCTAACCAAAATGGAAATATGGAAACTGGATAGCAGTCTGAAGGGCTTTTAAGAAGGACGATAATTTGAACTGGCAAAAAGCCAGCTTTTCCACCACCAGTGGAGCTTTGTGGCGTTCCTGCACTGTGCAGCATATAAATGCCATGCCGCCAGAACATCACAAAGCTGTCTGCTGTGTGGTTGGGCGGGCAGCTTCATGGCGGCTTCCTGCCAGACTGGGGGCATGTGTCATCTAAACAATACCCTCCCCCAAGCCACTGGGAAGCCTCTTCAAAGGAGCCGTCTGTTTTGCCCTTTAGTGTTCCTAAAGATTATTGTGATCTCTCAAGAACATGCTGGCTCCACATGTGAAATATGAAAATATGGAGACCCCAAATGTAGTGCAGGGTATGCAGAGTGTGGTAACACAGGGCAGAATAACTATTGCACTACTGTTGTTTGACATACAGTTCCTATCAGTCCTGACCATCATAGCCAATGAGGAGGGCTAATAGGAGTTCCAGTCTAAACACACTTAAGGACCACTGATGCTCAAGCCTAGACTAAAGAAACAATATCCAGCTCACTCTCTCTGTCACTAATTTCTGCAACTATTACCTTATAAAGCTCTAACAAGTACTACTTCTTCTTCTGTTCATTTGTATCCCATCTTTTGCCCAATAATGGGACTCAGAGCTGCTTATGGCATGCTAAATTCAGATTAAAACTATACAAAACCATCAATAAAAAGTATAAATAAAAAGATACTTACAGGATAATTTTTAAATTTTATGAAGTTAAAACCATTGCAATTCATTAAAGTACTACACACAAACCAACAAAAGAACACAGCATAACATTAAAAAGCCCGTTCCAGTCAGCTTCTGAAAGCCTGACAGCATAAGAATTTTTGTCTTGCTGGCAGACGGAAAGCAAGGAGATGTACATCCTAGCCTCCTTTGGGAGGGAGTTCCAAAGTCTGGGTATAGCCATCAAGAAGACCCTCTCCCTTATTCCCACCAAATGATCCTCAGATATGGAGAAGAGAGCATTTTAATAATGTTTAGTGGCCTTCCTGGGCCATTTTAGTCCAAGAAAAGCCAACAGGAAATGCCTCTCCTGGACCTACAGTGGACCCTCGATTTATGTGGGGGATCCCTTCCGGACCTTCCTCCGCATAAGAGAAATAAAGTGGGACCTCAAGTCCCATTGTTTTCAATGGTGGTGCACTCCTGCATGCACAAGCTGTAGGCACACATGCCAGGGGCTCATTTAACAGGGGCTCGCCATTTGTGTGACATCAAGTCCGCATATAGTGAGTCCATGTATGGTGCGGGCACGCTGTATATTGGCCAAAGGGCCCCCAAATGTGGTGGAAATGCCCTAGAGGGTATTCTGAGGCCAAAAGATTGGGGGAAATTTGCAAATTTTTGTTCACCAGGGGGCTCCAGTCATGAAGGAAATGCCCTCCATGCTCCATACCTTCTAGAGCAGCATTTGGCAATAGCACTTACATTTGTATACCGCTTCATAATGAACTCAGCACTCTCTAAGCAGTTCATAATCTGTAAACCCCTTCTGTTCTCTCTATACACACTGTCTCTAGGTAAACTCATCAGTTCTTTTGGTTTCTCCTATCATCTGTACGCTGACGACACTCAGCTGTATCTCTCCACCCCTGACCTTTTGACGGGGCTTGAACAGCAAGTTTCTTCTTGTCTGACTGCCATCTCTCAGTGGATGCGGCTTCGGTGCTTGAAGCTCAACATGTCTAAGACTGAGCTTCTCGTCTTTCCACCTAAACCCACCCTTCACTATTCCTTTTCTGTTTCTGTCGACGACACTTCTATTCAACCGGTTCATCAAGCCCGCAGTCTTGGCTTCATTTTTGACTCTTCTCTGTCATTTATTCCCCAGATCCAGGCCACCGCCAAGACCTGTAGATTCTTTCTCCACAACATTGCCAAGATCCGTCCATTCCTCTCAATCTCTACTGCCAAGACTCTAGTCCATGCCCTAGTGGTTTCGCGACTAGATTATTGTAACCTCCTTCTAACAGGGCTTCCTCTTTCACACCTCCATCCTTTAATATCTGTTCAGTATTCAGCTGCCCGTATTGTCACATCCGCTCGCCGCTTTGACCATGTTTCTCCTCTTTTATCCTCCCTTCATTGGCTCCCCTTCCCCTTTCGCATCCGGTACAAGCTTTTGTTACTGACTTTCAAAGCCCTCCATGGGTTGGCCCCTCCTTACTTATCTGACCTTCTTTCTCCTTACATTCCTACTCGCACCCTCAGCTCTGGTAGTCAGGGTCTCCTGTCACAATGTAGGACTACCACTGCCCCCTCCCGAATTCGTCCCTTCTCGCTTGCTGCCCCTTACTCCTGGAACCTTCTTCCCCCACATGCACACCTCATCACTTCTCTGCCCAGTTTCAAAACTGAATTAAAGACTATATTGTTTAGAGAAGCATTCCCAGAGGTGAGACCCTCTCTGACCCAGGAAGCCTCCTTCTAACCATCCATTAAGAAGCCAAGCCCTTCCTCCAGTCCATCTGCCTTGGTCCAGGCCTCGGAGGTGGAAAAGATCTGCTGGACCTGATCCTATTCCCCACCACCACTCCCTTCTCCTTTTGTGTCGTGTCTTTTAGATTGTAAGCCTGAGGGCAGGGAACCGTCTGACTAAAAAATTGATGTACAGCGCTGTGTAAACTTACAGTGCTTTATAAATAAAGGTTAATAATAAATAATAATAAATCAATTGTCCCCAACAGACTGGGTATTCATTTTACTGACCTCTGAAAGGATGGAAGGCTGAGTGGGCCTTGGAGCCCTGCCTGGGCTCAAACTCACAACCATGTGACTACAGTATTGACATTTAACCACAGTGCCACCAGGGCTCCTCTAAGAGAACATTTGGGGGAATACTGGAGCTAAAATACAAAGTTTTAATTTTTTTTAAAAAACTCCTAGGGGGCCCTTGAGGCCACAAAAATGGTCCTGCATCCTGCACTTTGCTCACAGGCTGCACTTTGCTCACCCCTGAGCTACGGGACTCTGTAGTCGCCTCTCTCTAAAGTATCATTCTGTCTGGTGCTAACATTTAGCACTTCACCCCAAAGTGAGAAACAGCAAAGGCAAAGACAAAAAAAGAGTGAGCAAGCGAGAAACTGCAAAGTTCTATCCTGGGCTGATCTCCCAGCGAGAGCAAGGCTGGGATGCCAAACCTGTAGGAGGAGGCCTTGTGTGTGGGTGTGCTAGGAGTGCTTTTGGACAGGGACTATAAGGGAGAAGGATGAAGAGAGACAGTCAGCCTGTGGATCAGACTCACTCTCACACACGCGTTCTTTCACGGGTGTATCAGTCAAGCTCAGAAGCTGAAGAATAACCAGATTCCAAAGCTCACACAGACACCGCAACCATCTGCTAGGTTACAGAAGGAGGGCTGGGAGCCAGGACATTGGGTTCCATCCCCAAATCTGGATGGGAGAGCAGTTTGAGTTGCTAGTTTAGAAGGGGTTTTTGATCCAGATCAAAGCTGCCAAAAACAGTTCCTCTGGATTCAGGACTTTGTGCTCCACACTTCTCTTGGAAAGAGAACAGACAGAACAAAGAGGAAGATGCTGCAGGGCGCAAAGATCTCTTCCATGGCTGGGACCAAGAGGTAAGAGAACTTCAGCGCCAAGGACAGGGTCACAGGTAAGACTCTGTTTTGTACTGGATGAAGAATAGCAGGATCAGGAGAGAACTCATTTCTCAAGAATTCTGTAGCTGAAGTCTGTAAGTGTCCTGGTGTAACAGAGAAATCAAAGGCAAAAACAAGTAATATGTACCCTTTGCTGAGATCATTTATACAGTAATTTCTCAAACGATGGAGCTATTCCATTTAAATTAAGGATGCAGTAGCATGGAGTCGTGGTTTGAGTGTTGGACTACAACTCCAGAAACCAGGGCTTGATTCCCAACGGCCATGAAACCTACTGGGTGATTTTGGGCAAGTCACACTTTCTCAACCTCAGGGGAAAGCAATGGCATACCTCCTTTGAACAAAACATCCCAAAAAACCCCATGATAGGTTTGCCTTAGGGTTGCCATAAGTCAGAAACGAAGGTGCACACAACAACAACAACAGCAACAGCATTCCACTATAATGTGGCTGCTGACATCTTGTTAAACAAAGTTGGAAAGTTTATCCTATGCTTTAATATGACATTGCATCACCTCTTCTGTATATATGTCTCAAATAATTTGCACTGTCCTTTTTGTTAATTTGGGGTGCACAAATTCTGGGCAGAGAGCTGGAAAGAGTACTGAGGTGGCTGAGGAATCAGGACTGAACCCCTGATATTCTTGAGGCACAGATGAAATGCTTTCTGGTTAGGACTGAGGTCACTATTTTTCAGCCCAACCCACTTTCTAAGATTGCGGTGCACAAATGAAATGTAAAGATAAAGCAAGGAATAAAATATTTTTTAAATTTCTAACATCATTTATATAACATAATTTATCACTTACATTTATAGCTCCTCCAATAACCTCAAGCAGGGTACATGGCCCTCTTCTTCTCCACTGCACCTTTGCAACAGCCCTGCAATGTAGGTCTATCTGAGAGACTGTGACTGTCCCAAGGTTGCTTTGTGAATTTCATGGCCCAGTTTATATCCATCATGTTTTATCATTTTTTTAAAAATCTATGCGTTGTGGAGCTTACAGTGCAAGTTTTAACACAGGATGGGGAGGCAGGAGGAGAGGAAAGATAAGGGGAAAGGACTAAGGATACTTTTAAAACCAGGATATTCCCAGATGATTTTTGTTTTAATGGCTCCTGGTTCATTCTCATTCTGCAGCTGCATAAGTCAAGAACATCAGGAGCCTGACTACATGAGAGTAAATTTTTATCTAGTCCAGTATTAGGTGCCCAGAGTAAATGTTAAGATGCTCAATGAAAGACGGTCTACAAATGGAGTACAAGGGCAAACAGTTTTCTCCTGCTGTTTTTCTGGAGGTGTCACAATCACGGCACTGAAGGCAATTGACAGACATTATGTCCAGTAGTCTTTAGACTTCTGTACATCATGCAAGTACCATCTCTCCCAAAAGGCCTTCCAGAATGTAGCAGAGCAAAAGAGAACATCAGATTGTGGCAGGGCTTGGATTTAATTAGTTACTTTTTGAGGTAACATAGACCCAATGTAATGTCATGACTAAGGAGAAAGTGACTTTATTGGAGCAACAAGGAACAGTCTTTAGTTAAGTACCAATGTTGCTTTTTAAAAGGTAATTTTCAAGGTATGTTAGCCAGAATTTTTCAAACTGAATACAATTCTCTTATCAATACTTTAGTTTTTTTTATTCTAGAAAAAAAATAAGTAATTGCATATAAAATGCAATATACAGCAGAACAAACAACACAGTGAGTTATAATTCCAACCCTACAACAAGTAATAGCAGTGAAGACTCTAATGAGAATGAATTGCCTTTCAAAGTAATTTTCTAAGCTCTGGGCTGCATGCAATGGGAGTGGGCAAATGTGCAAGGAGCCTGGGACAATCAATTTCCTTTGCACAGGACACACTGCTGTGTTGTGGTGCACTAAAAGTCACGGCTAATGTTTTAAAAAACGGGGGGGGGGGGGGGTCTGGGAGACTGCAGGAGTGGGGTTCAGGGACTATATACTGTATACAGCCCAGCCCTGGTGCATGGTAAAAATGTATATGATTGTTTAGCCATTAAAGCTATTGTGTTCCAGCCTTGCTGTCTACCTTGAAAATACAGTACATTTGTCCCTCCATATCCGCTAGGATTAGGGGCACAAGACCCCTGTGAATATGGAAAAACCCCAAATAACAAAAATACTATGTTTTTACATGACAGGACACCTCTCTAGGAATCTCTAGGTCCTCCTCCAGTGCATCTCTGCTTCAACGTCCGACAGACACTGACCATAGAACTGCCCTGGAGGAGCTACAAATGCCTAGTAGAGTATTCTCTCCAGGAATCTCTAAGTCTTTGGGTGCAACTTTTAGTTAAAGTTGACCATAGAATTACACTGGAGGATCTAGATATTCCTAGAGAGAACATATTAATCAAATCTGTGAATAATCAAATCCTCAAATATGAAGGAATGAGTGTACTTATATCCTCACATAGCTTGCTTTTTAGAGATACAAAGTATGAGAGCAAGCTGAGATATCTTAAACCACGGCTAATCTGTGTCAAGCAAGGCTACAGGATTCAGACACATGTTCATCAATTGTGGGGGGGGGGGGTGTCCTAAAATGAGTTAAGGGAAATTGTTTTTTAAAAATAACATTTCAGTGGCTAAATTCTTCATATTTTAAGATCCTGAATTAATCCATAATTTTAGATCTTGAGAAAACTATACTGCTGCGTAAGAACATAGGAAGTATTGTATCAGTTAGAAATGTATAAAGATGTCCAAATACAGTACAAAATTAATTCAAGGCCACTTCTCCAAGACACAAGGATGAGCATTACTAGGTAAATCAGTCAACCACATTTTATCCTGATGTGGCTTTCCTTCTCTCCTCTCCAGATCTATCACAATGTGCCATTCTGCTCCGATAATCTGGATTTGTGTTGCTCTATTGTGTCAAAGTATCTGTGCTCAGCAGTTCCCCATTCACAATCAGCTGCACCATCATGAGCGGTATTGGTACCAGACCGGAGTGGATCAAATCCCAGTTATCAGTGAGTTGCTTCTGAGGAATGTTGTTTTGGAACATATTGTACAAACAAGATCATAGAATTGTAGAGTTGGAAGGGACACTAAGGGCCATCCATTCCAACCCCATTCTGCCATGCAGGAACTCACAATCAAAGCACCCCTGACAGATGGCCATGCAGCCTCTGCTTAAAGACCTCCAAGGAAGGAGACTCCATCACTCTCTGAGGGAGTATGTTCCACTGTTGAACAGCTCTCACTGTCAGGAAGTTCCTCCTAATGTTGAGGTAGTCATTAAGGCCTGTTACAGACAGCCAAAATAAAGCTGCTTCGAGTCACAGTGGAGGTATGGTGTTTCAATGATGCATGCGTCCTAAGACTCCAGAAGCCACACCAAAGCCACGCTCCGGTCCTTAGGGCTGGAGCGTGGCTTTGGTGTGAGTTCTGGACTCTTAGGATGCATGCATCATTGAAACACCATACCTCCACTGTGACTCGAAGCAGCTTTATTTTGGCTGTCTGTAACAGGCCATAGAAAGCTGAATTAGGTCTAAAGTCTATTTCACATTTATTGTCGACACAACTGTAACACTTTAATACCACTTTACCAGAGGTACAACAATAATAATAACCACTTTACCTGGCATGCCTTCAGCCTACAGAATTCTGGGACTGTAGTTCAGTGGGGCATTTATGATTCTCTGTCAGAAAGCTGTAGTGCCTCACCAAACTACAAACCCTAGGAGTTCACAGTATGGTGCTGTGGCAGATAGTGTAGTAGGGTTGTATTGTGTTGGTGAAAGCTAAAGTAAATTCATCCATGTTAAGAAATGATGATAAGCCTACAGCAAATACATTGACACCACTGTGTCTTGCTTACTAAGCAGTTCCAGTACCAAAAACAAAAAAACACAGTATATGTTTTATGCACACAGAGCCAAACAGAATTTCTAGACACTGTCGGTAGTTCTGGGTTGCAGAACCTTTGGCTCTCAACACATTTTGGATTACAACTCTTTACATTTCTCCTAATATGGAGAGTCCTGTGGGGCTGCTTGGGGTAGTAGGCCAAGACACCAGGGAGCAAAAATTCCTTCTTGCTGCTTCAGCTCCTCTATTCTCCAAAGTGTAAGGATGGTCTCCTCTGTGCCAGAGATGTGAATATCTCCTATAGTAAATGAAAACCTTTCTTTCAGTTCCACAGAGTAGGACTGCCTGTGTTGCAACTCTTTACATAAGCACAGAAAACACAGTATTGGGAAAAGATAGCGAGGGCAAGATGGGACTAGGCCCTTAGTCTGCATAATAAGCCATTGGAGTAGCTGACTAAAGTGGAAAGTACCATTTCAAAATACTGTATATACTCATGTATAAGTCTAGAAATTGTAGTCAAAAATTGACCTCCATTTTTTGATGAGTTGACATATCTACAGGTCAATGTAAATACTGTGCTTTAACTCTTATTTAAAAAAGGAGCCATCCCCTGGTAAAAGGCAAGAGAGTAATCTGTCCTGGAAGCACTGTCCCCCTTCTACTCTCTCATCCATCCAGCCTTTAGTGCGGACACAAAAAGTTACACCTGCTGGAATTTTGTAAGCTTTTTGCATTGTTTTCCTTTGCTTCATCCTTTAGATCCTTTGTTACATGTTTGTAGGTTATACCCAAAAGTTTGGCCCCAAAACCTGCCCTTGACTTATACAGTACATGAAGTTGACTTATGGTTGAGTATATATTGTATGTGGAGATTTTCAGAGTCTCCCTTCTCCAACCTTTTTTCTCTGCTTGGTGCCCATCCTAGGTGGAGGGACTTGCAAGGTGATCGCTGTCCGTCGCTGTTGCAACCGCAACCACATTGAAGAACGGTCGCAAACCATCCAGTGTTCCTGCCTTCCAGGGAAAGTGGCTGGGACAACCAGGGGCAAGCCTTCTTGTGTGGATAGTAAGTGTATGCTTGGAGCCACTGACTTGTAGCCCCAGAAGAGAAGGAAACCCAAGAGGATCAAAGAACAGCTAGGATCATTTGGATTCCTTTCAAGGAGGGACGAATATAGGAGAAAAAGGAAAGGGTTCTAGAATGAGAATACTGAAGGTGTATGTTGTGTCCTTTCAAAGAGAAGAATTGATATTTGCATAAGGACAAGGGTAATCATGCTATAGGATTCAGGCAAGGATGGTTTAAGAGGTTGGTGATTGCAATTCCAATTAAGAAATGGGCATTGCGAGAAGTGTCTCCCCTGAACAAGACAGGCAACAGTGACAGACTCAGTTTTCTAAAGGAATCTCCAGTGGCCATAGGGACTGCCAGAAATACAATAAATATCTTTTTGAAAAATCAGGAAGTGACTACAAGTCAATTTCTGACTTTGGACAACAGGTATTTTGATGTTGAACAGTACATGAGGCAATCTATGTGAGAGATGAAATAGGCACTCTTTCAGGATTTTGTGGGGATCAGAAAAAAGGCAGTCGGGGGAAGTCTAGAGTGGTCAAAGGCTATAAAAACAGCCTTGGGGGCACATCCCCCTCCCAAAGATTTAAATGATATCCTTGTGGAATTTTGATACTATGATCTGCTTCAAGTGCTTAAGACAGAGGAAGTCAGTTTTTACAGACCCAGAAAGGCCCAGCTCCTTGTCCCTGCTCCCACCCTATAAGCTCATCATGCTGTGGTGTCTGGGTAAAGTGGAGATGCCTTTTGAGATCAGGTCAAAGACAAAGCCCCACACTACAGAGGTGGATCAATTTTTGCCTCAACCATTTGATGTCCACTAAGTGGCAAGCTAGAAGTGCCAGTAAAAAGCTGCAGGAACAAGCAGTGGTGAAGACAGATGTTTCTTTCTACTTTGCAGCCTCCATTGTGACAGGAAAGTGGTGGTGCGACATGGAGCCCTGCCTGGTTGGAGAAGAGTGCAAAGCATTGCCAGATAATTCAGGCTGGATGTGCTCACTAGGGAACCGTGTCAAAACTACCAAGGTACCAGTCCTCCCCATCCCTCTCAAAGGTGAAACCCCTGCAAGGCACAATTGGGTACACCTTCCTTCTTCCTTTTTAGGCAAACACATTTTTAACCTGCCTTACAGGCCTGTGTGGGTTTTAGCCAGTTGGCCCCAAAGGACAAGGAGATGAGGCTTACTCCATCCCATCCTCTATTAATCACTTGGCCTGGTTTCTTTTTCAGATCCACCCCAGACACTGATGAAGTCTGCAACCACAAATATGTCCTAGGAAAGGTGTTTGATAACGGCTGAAGACTTCACTATGGATACTAGTTGGAAATGCAACTTCCATTATAACCAATGGGGAAGGCAGAAACACCATGGGAAGCATAGAAGAAAGTTATCTTGTTGCTGTACTGCTCCAGAAAAGATCAAGCAATCTTGAGAGGTCAGAAGCTGGCTTACAGATTGGGCTTTGGATACCCTTTCAAACAGTGGTGCTCCTCTTGGCTGTGGGCAGTGGAATCAGAGATCTCCCACCCTTATGGGAGGAAAGTAGCAGTTTCTCACACTTCACTACCCACTCTTCAATCTACATTTTAGCAAATATCTAAGTAAGTTCTCCAGGACTGAAGCCAAAGAGCCCGTCTGTATTTACATGGCAACATGTAATATATGCATGTAATACACATATTTTTAAAAGATCCTGAAATATAAATCCAAAGACCAGGGAATTTGCAGCCTGGATAGCATGCCGTGTCAGGCTTGATTTTATATAAAATACATCTGTGCTCTCATTTTAATAAGCATCACAGCAAACACATTTTTTAAAAAAAAGTGTATGATATAGCCCTCTATATACACACCATGTTTGCAGCCTTCTATATTAATGATATGGATGTGGGACCTGCTGGGGACCAGCATTAGAGTGAGCCCTTGCTTTACGCAGGGATCTGTTCTAGATTCCCCTGCGTAAAGCAAATTCCGTGTATGCTTGAGCCCCATTTAAATGAATGGGGCTTGTGTATGCGGTGGCGCAGTGGCGTGCACGCACCATGGGCACACACCCCATTAGTCCCTATGGGACACGTTGCCCCTTCCTCCCTGTGCGGCTTTCAGCGTATGCTGAAAGCCGTGTATGATGTGGGCACACTGTATAAAAATATGGCAAACAAAACTCTTTTTGAGGATCACAGGCAGCTTGGATTACATGTGTAGGTTCACACCAACCTGGCTTACAACTGTTTGGATACAGAATGATCCAAAATGGAAGATTGTTTCAACAGTAGAAACTGCAGGCAGATGTGAGTCTCTCTTTCTGTCCCTCCAATCTATCTTTTTAGTAACTTGAAAGATGCAGAAAATGTACCCAACTATATTATCAGAATAAATCTTGGATCCAAGACAGGCCTAGTCTAAAGACAACCTGTGAGCCATATTCTTATTTGGACCTACCAGAATGTCCTTTCTGCAGACTCAAGCAAAAACAGTAAGGGCATTACTGAGGATCATGTATGGCAGCAGGGCTGCATTTGGCTTGATTACCTTAGAGATCAAAAGACTGACCAAGAGAGGTGTATGTGAAGATACTGTAATCTTAGAACTTGAGATTCTTGCTACACCGCCAGAGATACAAGCTTGCTGCAATCATTCATGCCCTTACCTACAAGAGATGGGGAAAAGGCAGACTGCTCTGCCTACAGATTTTTCAAGTCAGCATGGAGGGACTCCAATATACAGAAAAAAAAGGTGCATGCTCACACACACACACACACACACACACACACACACACACACACACAAAAGCAGGTAGCCAGAGACAGCCCTTTTAAAGTTCTTTGTTACAGTCAATGAACCATTACCACACCCCTGGGACCTACAAGATGAGAAATTATTTGGGAGTTGTCCCTGTGTAGGATACTGCAAGGAACTGATCTTGAGGTGCATCACTTCACTGACTCAAGGTGTCATCCTCCCCCTCCCTGAGTGGTAGATAGTTCACAGCATAAAAACTCCCTAATCCTTCCCACTCTTTCTCCTCCCTGAAGAAAATTCTAGGAATCAAATCCATCACGGGCTTTGTTTGCTTGTTTCCGCTGCTGTGTGAAAGTCTCAAGGAGTTTCAGGGGGAAATTCCTGCCCTGTCCCTGCAAAAATCAGAAAGATCTCTGGCTCCAAACTGTTTCACTGATAATGTCCATAGCCTGGGTATCCTGCTGACGGTGATCCGTCCTTGGGAGGCAGCTGGCTGGGATCTTCTCCAAAGGGGTTGGCTGAAAAGTAAAGGGGAAGGAATTGTGAGTGACAGGCAAAAGACATGGAAGCAATTCCTTATGGGGTTAGGCAGCTCAAGATGAAGCCTTTTGGCTCAGAAAGTGAGGGGTGGGTGCTAAAATCCGGCTGGAAGTAGAGAGAGGTGGCTTTAGGTAAGGATGACTCAGTAACAAAGAAGTGAGAAAGCCTGACTTTTGAATTTTCTTGTTGCAAAAACACCAGTGAAAAGGAAGGGGAAAGGTGTCAGACACTGTGGGAAGGCAATTCAGCTTCTATACACGTTTATACAACCACTACCAAAATGCCTGTCACTGTGAGAAGTGGGTTGGATAAGGAGAGTGTATAAATTGCACAAATTGTCAGGGGAGAAGAGCAAGCACTAATCAAGCCCTATCTGCACCACAATGCCCATTAATGTGTGTGTGTGTGTGTGTGTGTGTGTGTGTGTGTGTTTGTGGAAGAAGAAATGGATATGTATTTGGTGCAGGTGCATTGCTCAAATGCAATGGAATCCCGACAATAACTTTTCATGAAGACAAGAAAGAAAGGTCAAACACCACTGCCCCACAGCAAGATCCTACTAACTCCTCACCCCCTACCCTACCATCAATTAATTTAATCATTACAATTCTATGATTCTACTGAAAAAAATTAAAAGGGATGAAAGGCTGTCTATCAGGAAAGCTTAAGCTGTGGCTTCTTGTGTTGGCACTGGGTGGGCTAGGTGATCTGTGACGTCCTTTCCATCTCTAGCACTGTGTGTTTCTAATCCATATATAATTGTTATTTCAGGATACAGACAGCAGGAAATGACAAGGAGCTTCCTGAAAAGATGTCTGCGCTCAGTAAAGAAGTCCTCCAAATGCACCCTTTGAGGAGACTCTGCAGTTCCTTGATGTTCTCCCCTGCTTGCAAGCCATTTTCCCCACATTAAGACTTACGGTTCTGGAACTGCTGGGCTGTGTACCTCGTCAGCAAAATCCCAACACCTTCTATCAGAGCAAGTAAGATGCCTCCCATCATGGCTGACCCAACCATGGCCAGGGGCCCACCTGAGAGAAAGCACACTCTGTTACAAACCCACAGTTCAGATTCATGCCACAGATGATGAAGGGAAAGGGCTGAGGAGCTACCTTTCCAGGGACAAGGACCATCACTTACTGCGTGATGCTAATACTGCCCCAGTGAGTGCCCCGCTGGTGATGGAGTTCCAAGGATCCTCCTTTCCCCGCATCTTCACCAGGCCACAGTCAATGGTGGAGAACAGCCCACCCCATACAGCAAAGCTGCCTGTGAGGAGAAAGAGGGAGAGCATTTGGATTCAGAGCCAGTCCCCAGTGGGCACCCAAAGAGATTAATACCCTGAGCCACACAACATTTTGCTTTCCATCATAAATGTATTTGATACACATAGTGAATTGTACTGAAACTAGCCAGCAGCTTGAAACACACTGGCAAAGAATTAGGTGGCATAGAGAGGGGGGAATATACAGATGCATGAGGGATTTACAGGCAGGTGAGTAGAGCCTGAACTCCTGAGGATAAAAGCCACTGCAGAACACAGATATTTCACCCTACCAAATAATGGACTAAATTTCAGAAACATTGTCAAGAACAATTCTTTGTTTTTATCTACAAAGAAATCTGCCTCATGAATTCAAGTTCTGCATAGGTTCTTGGACATTTTAGGCAACCAGAAGCAAATGGTGTAAAGAGTTTTCAAGCTGTGATATCCACAGCTATGGCAACATGTTCCTACCTCTCAGTTATGGAACAATCATCTCCAAAGTGCAACGCTTTTCAGAAGCCCAACAAATATGTAGAGAGATCAGAGGTATGCATCTGAGGAAGTAGACTTTAGTTTATGAAAGCTCATGCTGCCAACTTCTTTCTTTCATTTAGTCACAAAGGTCCTGCAAGATCTCTCTACATACTGATTCTAAAGACTAACACAGCTATATCTTTGAATTCTACCAAGCAAAACCCAACAAGCATAGCTGGCTTTCCCAAAACATTAGCTTCAGTGGCATTTTTATTTATTGGGGCCATCTGCCTTACTAGGACATTTACTGCACTGAATTCAGTAGAGCTTACCAGACAGCAACAATATTCTAGGATTGCAATGTGATCCTCCAGGATGGGAACAGGCTATAAAAATAACTACACTTGTCCCTCCACGTTTGCAGCTTTGACTTTTGCGGATCTTATTCACAGATTTTATTAATATGTTCTCTCTAGGAATCTCTAGGTCCTCCAGTGCAACTCTATGATTAACTTTAACCAAAAGTCACACTGAAGGACCTAGAGATTCCTACAGGGAATACTGTGCTAGGCATTTGTAGCTCCTCCAGTGCAGTTCTATGGTCAATGTCTGGCAGATGTTGACCAGAGAGTTGCACTGGAGGGTCTAGAGATTCCTAGAGAGGTGTTCTCTCAGGTAAAAACATAGTGTTTTTGTTATTTGCACATTCATGGGGTTCCTGTGCCCCTAACTCCAGCAAATGTGGAGAGACGAGTGTTTATAGGACAGACTCCAAACCAGTACTCCACCCAACACTCCATCCCCCCTTCCTTTGGCCAGTAGTTTATTTATTTAAATACAGTGGTTAAATGCCTGTACTGCAGCCACTCACTCAAAACCATAAGATTGTGAGTTCAATACCAGTGAAAGGGCTCAAACTTAACTCAGGCTTGCATCCTTCCGAGGAGGTCGCTAAAATGAGTACCCAGCTTGTTGGGGGCAATTTTAGCATACAGTTGTAAACCGCTTAGACACTGTTAGTTCCGTATGAAGCGGTATATAAATGAAGCTGTTTGTTTTGTAAAGTAAATTAATTTATACCCCACATTTGCTCCAAAGAGCACATAGTTCCCTCTTGGAAGAGAAATAAAATGATTAACTCTAATTTTATCCTCATAGTAACACAGAGAGAAAGGATAGGCTCAGGTGTGGAAGAGAAGAAGACAGAGGTTGCTCTACTGTCATATGGGCTGTATCCGCACTGAAAAAAATAATCCAGCTTGACACCACTTTAACTGCCATGTCTCAATGCTATGGAATTCTGGGAACTGTAGCTTGTTGATGCACCAGATCTCCCTATCTTTATCCAGCCCATTAACTTTGACCCTGCCTGTTCCATAAAAACAAAGTACATTCCCATTCTCCCTCACTCCACAATCTGTCTGCCCATGTATAGATTCATACTGTTTCAACACACACACTGTCCAAGGAGCTGTGACCCTTCCCTTACCTCCAATCTGAGGTGCTCTGACCCTGATAGCATTAATACTGCCTTTGAACCGATGCCTGACACCCTAGAAATGAAGAGAAAGAAAATTCACTTGATTCATGGGGCTCCTTGACTTATACAGAGGGGTTAATAAACTCAAAAGAACTATAGGAGTGAGTTTCAACCACGTGTTGTTCAGGATATAGAAAATTGCAAAAAGGATGGATCAGTAGGGAACCAAGACAACCCAATATAATAACATCATGATCTCCAAGCCCTATGATACACGCCACAGTTTCCAAATACCAATGTTACTGTGGAGCTATAAACCAGTATTCCCCATGGGACTAAGCTCTGCACTGTTCACTGCTAGTTTTCAAGCCATCAATTGACCTCTGTTTCAGCTAACCAATGCAACTGCTCTCTCTTCCTGTGCTTCATGCTAGGAATGAGTATTCTACTCCCAACAATAAAGAATGATTGTCTAAAATGTTGTGAGTTAGTGACTTCCAAGATTTACTGATATATCAGGGACCAGTTTACAACTTCCAGTTTGACCAGAAGAATAATGTAATTTGCTTGCTTTCTTACATATACAGTGGTGCCTCGGGTTACGAAAATAATTCGTTCCGCGGCACCGTTCGTAACCCGAAAAGCCTTCGTAAGCCGAAAACCCATAGGCGCTAATGGGGAAAACAGCGCTGGAGTTTTTTCGTAACCCGAAAAAACTTTCGTAACCCGAAACAATAAATCCCTATGGGATTTATTCGTATCCTGAAAAATTCGTAACCTGGGTATTTCGTATCCCGAGGTACCACTGTAACATAAGGAGTGACTCAGTGAAATTAGTTTTAGAAAAGACAGCAAAACAAAACAATACAAAAAACTGCTTCACACAAAAGACATACTGTAATAATCTTACGAAATTCCTTGTCAAAATGATGAGGTATTAGCAGCTGCAGCTGTCCTGCAGAAATAATGCAGTTTGACAACACTTCAATTGCCAAGGCTCAATGCTATGGAATTCTAGGATTTGTAGTTTTGTGAGATATTTAAGCTTCTCTGTCAGAGCTCTGATGCCACAACACACTACAAATCCCAGAATTCCCTAGGATGTAGTCATGGCAGTTAAAGCAGTACCAAACTGCATTAATTCTGCAGTGCAGATGCAGCCAGCAACAGCTTGGAAAAGTAACTTCTTGGAGTACAATTCTTAAATCCCCAGTCAGTATGGCAACTGGCTGCAGGATTCTGGGAGTTATAGTCCAAAGAAAGCAATCTTCCAAGGTCTCCTTTTCTTCATTCAATATTGTTGTGTGAACTTCAATCAGTCTTGGGGCTATGACTGAGCCTGGGCCTTTCTGTTCATCTTTAAAATCATACAGTATGGGCTTCTCAGTTTTAATTTTATATAATTATTATTAACAGACTTATAAAAGTTTGTGTATACAGGTTTTTCAGTGTTAAACCCTGTGTTTTTAATTTTGATGTTGTTGTGACCATTGTTTATTGCTATATATATTTTTCTGGATTGTATTGCCTTACATTCTTTTTTGTATCCAAGAGCATGAACACACCGGCACAATATGTCAGCTTGGGCGTGGTGTTGGGGAATGGCATTTAGATGACACACGCACCAATGCCACCCCCAAGGCAGTGTCACGCCACCCCTTGACTAGACAGTGGACACTTGTGGCATGCTGCATGCCACAAGAGCACTAAAAAGCCGGCGCCGTGGCAGAAAAAACCGCCCTTTTTCTACCTTAAAAAGAAGTGGCATGTTGTCACTCCTTTCTGAGCTGTAAAACGCCAGATCGGGGCCATGGTGTGTGGATGCTGTGGCCCTAAAACAGCACTTAAAGGGGCAGTGTCAAGCCACCCCTTTAGGATTGTTTGTACTGGTCCAAAGTTACTGTTATGCCTGTTTATTGAAAGCTACTCCAAAAGTTAGTTTCTTGTGGAACAGCATACAAAAGCCAGTAAATAAATAAATATCCTCATCTTGTGTATTTAACAAAGAGCAGTGGAAGGATATCAGAGTTGACAAGGACTACCTATGGTTTTGCAGGAAGACAGGGGTGTCATGCAGAGTAGTGAAACATATAGTGTGAGCCTCTGAAGCTAGATATGCTGAGATGGCTAGTTCAGTGGAAGCTTGAAGCTGTCTCATACCAGTAGCACTTCCAGGGTTAGAATCAAAAAGCCAGATAGGACCGAATAATCTCAAAATATTAGATCTCCCCAATTTAATCAACAATAGCCATGGGGCGACACAAACAACAAAATTGTGGCTTATATACCATAATCTACACTACAGAATATCAGGAAAAAAGTAAAGGTATCTTGGAAATATCTAAAAAAACCCCTTTATCATAAACACACATGCATGCAGACAGACAAGTAGATTAACTAACAGAAGTAAAAAAATAAAACAAGCAAAACATGTGAGAACTCCTGTTGGTTTGTTTTTTAGTCATGTGTCTGTGTGTGTGAGTGTATTCAAAGATCATTTATGACATAAATTGGTTGTACAACACGAACCCTTTCTCAGTCATCCTTTCAATAAATCTGCAAGGTCTGTCAGAATTACCATCTTCATTTCTTTCCCTAAAACAGAACTGGGGGGACTTTAGCAGTACATGACCTACTTGCTTAAAAACCCCAAGAAGTTGGGACTTGAACTCACCACTGGAGCGTTGCGGAAGCCTTTCACAGCCTGGAAGACACCCCCACCAATCATCCCCATGGTGAAGGCGCCACCACAGTCATCCACAATCCGCCAGGGGCTGCCAGAGGGAAAGAGAAGGAAAGTTATGGCAGGCTGCTAAATAATCATATCAGCATGAAATGGGGGGGGGGGACACTAGGACTGGTACTGTGAGAAGAACATCCTTGGGGAACTGACAGCAACTAATCATATGGGAAACTGGATTAGATTCAAAGGAAGGTGGCGTGCAAACTGGAAAAACAAACACTAATAATTTAAGGTATGGAGATGACACCATACTATTAGCAGACATTAGCAAAGACTTGGAACAACTCGTGAGGAAAGCCAAGGATGAAAGTGCTAAAGCAGGCTGAACATTACAAGTGAACATTTAGCAAAACTAAATAAATGACCACACATGATTTACACCACTTTAAAGTGGGCAATGAAGACATAAAGTGGATCATGAAGACCTGCTGCAGCCAAGGAAGACTATGCCAGTGCCGCTTCTAAGCTATGGAATGACCTACCAAAAGAGATACGTCATATTACTACATTTGATGCCTTTAAGAAGGCTGTCAAGACAGATCTCTTCCGGCTGCCTTTCCCTGACTAACCATCCCGCTGTGTTGAGGTGGTTTGGCTTTGTTTGCCCTAAGATGCCGCATTTTAATTATGTTTATCAATTATGTTTATTGAATTAATGCTGTTTAGTTTTATAATAGGAGGGTAAGGGGATTGTGTGATTTTTAATTATGTCTGTATGTATGATATTTGTTGATGGTGTTTTTTATTGTTGTAACCCACCTCTTGATCCTTTTGGGAGAGGTGGGTTATGAATAAATTAGTTATTACGTGTTGTTGTTGTTGTTATAATAACAAAAATAGTCAAAGATTTCCTAACATTTACATTTGCCTCGACCTTGGCTCAGTCGTTGCAGTAATTAAAATGGAGAGTGCAGCCAAGACTTGGAAGGGCGGGGAGGAAGGGGCCTGACACAGTCTTCAAGCGTAAAGACCTTTCCTTGGATACCCAAGTCAGGATCATCTCTGTATGCCACCCTATTTCCAGTTATGGTTGTCAATTCATTCTCAATGTCCCTAAAGCAAACTGAGCCAGAACTCTCCCTAGGAATGGCCAAACTGAAGCTGTCGTACTTTGGACACACATCCTGAGAGGGCAGGTGGCTCGTTTAAAGAGAGCACAATGGTCCAAAGCACACTGCTGAAACAACCCAGTTTGAGACCGCTTTAACTGCCCTGGCTCAATGCTAGGGAATTCTGGGAACTGTAGTTTTGTGCGCCATTTAGCCTTCTCTGTCAGAGGGAGCTTTGGTGCCACAATGAACTACGATTCCCAGGATTCCCCAGCACTGAGCCAAGGCAGTTAAAGCGGCCTCAAAGTGGATTGTTTCTGCAATGCGGACGCCTCATAGGCTAAGAGCGAGCAAGCACCAGCCCCCGCTTTATTTGCAAGGGCAGGGCAACAATAGCAGCAGCAACGCCTCAATTCCCTTCCCACCGTCCGCTGTTACCAGGGTTCGCGGGCATATTCCTCCATAGCTCCGGCCGTAAGCAATGCGGGTCACGTGAGGAGGAGAGCTGCCTGTGATTGGCTGCTAGGGATCACGTGATGGAAGGCTCCTCCGCTTTAGGCCGTTGGTGCCGACCATAGAGATAGGAAAAGTAAAGAACGAACATACATTGTTGTATTATTTTTAATGGAAACCAAGACTGAAGAAGCCCGTTGAAATAGAAACGTTTCATATGTTGCGTTGGAAGTTATTGCGGTTGTTGTTTTGTGCCTTCAAATCGTTTCCGACTTATGGCGACCCTACCGTGGGCTTGTCTTTTCTTCAGACGGGCGTTTTACCATTGCCATCCTCTGAGGCGGAGGGAGTGTGATCCCTGCATTGGGAATTACAGGGGAGGAAACTGGGTCCGTTTGAAAAACGAATAGCAAAGGTAGACTCTGATAAGGGGTGTGTATGACTCTATATTTTTATCTCTATGGGAAAAAAGGCAGCCATTTCTTAGATTGCATCCAGCACCTCTTCCCTTCGGGAAAGAAAGCCCGTCTCTGATAGGCTAAGAGGAGCTTAAGGAGTGGGCTCACATACGAGACCTTCATTGTGATTGGTCAAGTTTCGCTCTATCATCAATTCTAATAAGGAGGGCGAGGGTGGACATTGATGCCGTAAGGCGAGCTCTGATAGGGTGAGGTTTGGGGTTGCGTCACGTGTCAGGGGAACGAGGTTGCCGTGTAAACTCTCGGGGACGGTGGCTGCGTAGGACCAAAACGGATTGGGTTTTGGGAAAGTCGGCTTGGTTAAGATAGAAACAAGGCATTCCGTTGCGGAACTCAGGAGTGGGCTTTTCCAAACAGTGAGGATTTGAGGTAGGAGGAGGCCCTGTTTTGCAGAAGGGTGGGAGTCCTGGAACTAAACCCCAGCAGAGACCAAGCAAGGGCCCGCTGTAATGGAGATTAGGTGCCAAAAATCTGGTTTTATAAGGAAAGCTTAAGTGCTTATAGATCTATCTCCTGTTTTTAAAAGGATGGGGACTGCAGTTAGTTTGGGGTTTACTGGTAGGTAGGTATCGTCATCTAGGTCGCACATGCCTTGTTCTTTGTTGTTCCGCAGTGCCACTGAATACAGATAGAAACACAACTACAAATAAAGCACAGTACAGCTTTGCCTGTGAGTAATAGGCTTAAGCAGTTATTACTGCAGTGTGATGCAGCAGCTAACAAGGCCAATGCGATTCTAGGCTGCATCAATAGAAGTATAGCGTCTAGATCCAGGGAAGTAATAGTGCCACTCTATTCTGCTTTAGCCAGGCCTCACCTGGAATATTGTGTCCAGTTCTGGGCACCACAATTCAGAAAAGAAGTTGAGAAACTGGAGCGTGTCCAAAGGAGGGTGACTAAAATGGTGAAGGGTCTAGAAACTATAAGGCCTATGAAAAGAGACTTAGGGAGCTGGCTATGTTTAGCTTGGAAGGTGAAGAGGTGATATGATGGCCCTGTTTAAATATTTGAAAGGATGTCATGTTGAGGAGGGAGCAAGCTTGTTTTCTGCTGCTCCAGAGACTAGGACCCGGAGCAATGGATGCAAGCTGCAGAAAAAGAGATGATGGAGTAGTGTCTGGTTCATTATGTAGATCCCAGCGAATGATAGCTGTGATGAAGGGAAGCTTCAATATGCAGAAGGGATGTATGCTCTCTTTCCTGTAGGTTTTATTGCTGCACTTGCATTTAACCAATGAATCATTTTGTTCTAACTGTGGCTTTCTTTTATTTTGACAGACCCTCAAGCCATTTAGCCTCGGATCAAGGCCCTGGAACTGTTACAGATTGCTGTGGATCCCCTGTAGAAGAGAAAATTCTCCATCTTCTCTAGGTTGAATTATCCTTGATGCCGTTGCCAGTGGCACTGCAGTCTCGCCTGGCTAGGAGAGGCCTGCTAAAGCATGTGGAGCCTGGTAACTATTGAAATATCCTTTGCTCGCAAGATAAGGCATGTGTAAAAAGGGCTCCAGGGTGGGAGGCCTATGGCCCTCCAGCTTTTATTGACTCCAGCACCCATCAGCCTAGCTGATAGTCAGAGTTGATTGGAATATTTGTCAGGAGAGCACACCTTTAGATTTAAAAGGCAATTTTAAATTTAGAGTTTAAAATAGTTATGATCAACTTGTAGTTTGGTAGAGTAGTCCTAATGCCAAGGCATTTCAGATTCTATATGGACTGCTAAAAAGACAAATAAATGGATCGTAGAACAAATTAAATCTGAACTTTCCCTGGAAACCATGATGACTGAACTGAAGCTGCTGTACTTTGGCCATAAGATGAGAAGACACAACTCACTATAAAATACATTAATGCTTAATATGGTGAAATGCAGCAGGAAAAGAGTAACACCACATTCCAGATGTCTAGACTAAGTCAATGAAGTCATGGCTGCCCTGAGTCTATAAGACCTGAGCAGAGTGGTTGATGAGAGCATCATTGAGGTCTCCCATGCTTAGTGTCTCCATAAGTCAACAACAAAATTAACAACAGCAACCAGAATGGATCTTTGGTTCTCTAGTAAAGTTGGCAGGTGTTCTGGCTCATAAAATTTAAACACGTGTTGCAAGTACATTTTTCTAAGCCTGACTCTCCTCCTTACCTGACCTTTTCTCCATCAGAACCAGAGGAGGAAATTATTGCAGAAGATTATGATGATGACCACATTGATTATGAAGCCACTAGGATTGAGAACTTGCCTCCAAACTGGTACAGAGTCATTGATCCTGTCTGGTAAGAACAGATGCTGTGTGGAGTTCAGTATCTCCTTCCTCAAATGTTTGGTTTGTGTGTTGTTGTTTTTTTAATCAGAATGCTTCTGGTTTATGTTTACAAGGTTGATACTAGTGTTCAGCAAAGTGAATATATCACCAGAGCTTGGAACAGTTACTTGTTTATTATTCTTCACTGAGGTCCAAAACACACTGCAGAAATAGTCCGGATTGAGACTACTTTAACTGCCCTGGCTCAATGCTAGGGAATTCTGGGACCTGTAGTTTTTTGAGACATTTAGCCTTCTGTGTCAGAGTGCTCTAGTGCCACAATAAACTACAGTTTCCAGGATTCCCTAGCATTGAGCCAGGGCAGTTAAAACAGTCTCAAACTGGATTCTGCAGTGTATTTTCGACCTAAATTATCCTGGGGTAGTTCTGTATTCCAGCCTTCCTTCACTCCCAATGCCTGTGCAGAAGATTTCCTGGCTTATCTTCCCAGCAGCCTTGTGAGGTAAGCTCACCCAGGGAGGTTTGTGACTGAACAGGGATTTAAACTTGTCTCTCCCCAGTCGAAGCCCAAAACAATAACCGTGATATCATACTATTCTTGTAATAATATCTTATTGATGTGTAGGGATTCTGATTTACATTTCCAGCTATGGGGCTGTTCACATCCGAGCTGCAGCCACTGCACACCGCAGCCCCGATCTGGCCTTTGCAGGACGCAAAAAGGAGTCACAAAAAGCAAAGGGTGCAATAGCTGTAGCGCCGTGGCTTTATGACACTCCTTTGGCGCTGCGTCATGTGGCCACTATGCCCCGACTCCGCCCCCAAGCTGGCCTTTAAGGCCAGTCTGGAAAGGGCCTATGACTGTTGGCACAAGAGCTGGTAAAAGTTACTTTTTGGACTACAACTCTCAGAAGCTGCTACCATGGATTTCCAGTCCAAAAAAATATTTCCCCTGATCTCTGGCCATCCCTCTTGTGGCTGGAAATGGAAGGTTCCTTCCCAAGAGTTGCTTTTATCCCCAGAGGCACCTGGAACAAATCTGGAATGTTTCACTATTCCCAAAGTACAGGGGTGCTCTTGATGTCTAGAAATATTAGCATGAAGCCATGGCATTAAATGTATGAACCCATCGTCTCCCCATAGCGGCCTCCCTTACTACTGGAACATAGAGAATGATCTGGTTTCATGGCTTTCACCCAATGATCCCAACTCTGTGGTGACCAAAGCAGCCAAAAAATTGAAGAACAATTTGGGTGAGTTTTTCTGTCTTTGCTTTTGGAAGCCATGTGCCAATTTGAGTGGGATGGCATAGGGGGTTGGGAACCAGCTTAAGAGGGCAGCATTGACTTCTTCAAGGGACACAAGACTGGGTTCTAATTCAGGAGTGGGAACCATATGGCCTTTTAGTTATGCTGGGTAAGATTGATAGAAGTTGCAATCTCAACATATTTGGAAAGCCCCAGGTTCCCCAGCCCTGTGATTATTGAGCTGACCTATGATGATTGGAGTGAACACATGATTAAGTTATGAGGTATATATTACTTTGCTGTTATCTGCATAAGAAGCCGCAGGGATAATATGAGGCATGGCTTTTTTGTGGCACAGTAAGTTTTTGTGTTGAGGAAAGGGTCATTTATTCTCACCTACTTTCCTAGTAATCTCAAAACTGTAAGGTATCAACTTATCTATCATTTTGCATTTTAAAAGAAATATTTGGCTGGTGTTTCTCTTTGTAAGTTATACAGTACTATTGAGCAAATTACTCAGACTTGTTGGTTGAGGAACAAGAGATAACTAGAGCCATATGATTAAAAATTGTAGACTCTAGACCAAGAGTGGGGAATATGGGGTCCTTAAATTGGACTGCAACGCCCACTACCCTTCAGCATTAGCTATGGTGGCTAAAGCTGTTGCAGGCTGCAATTCAACAGCATGTAGAATGCCTGATAAAACAGAAGGCTATTGGAATACTGTAGTTCCTTATCTGCTTTTGGAAGGGAAGAGAACTGTAAAGTGCCTGCTGAAGGATCATGGGAACTGTAGTGTGACAACACCTAGAGCAGTGATGGTGAACCTTTTACAGACCGAGTGCCCAAACTGCAATCCAGACCCCACTTATTTATTACAAAGTGCCATGTCCCCCTGGCTTTCTAGTAAGAAACTCTGGCAAACTCTGTGCTAGGGTGACAGCATGTGTGCCCACAGAGAGGGCTCTGAGTGCCACCTCTGACACGCGTGCCATAAGTTCGCCATCACTGACCTAGAGGGTCATATTTACCAGAAGATTTACATGATGAAACTCTCAAGTGAAGTAATATTAAATGGCACCTCAGCACATACCAGCTTAACCCATTTTAAAGATTCTTAAGTGTGGCAAATAACAACCTGCCAACACACTGGGTGAT
Organism: Sceloporus undulatus; assembly: GCF_019175285.1. Taxonomy (NCBI): domain Eukaryota; kingdom Metazoa; phylum Chordata; class Lepidosauria; order Squamata; family Phrynosomatidae; genus Sceloporus; species Sceloporus undulatus. The sequence goes on along the minus strand of NC_056523.1, from coordinate 187,853,442 downwards.
TTTCAAGACCGTGGACAAACATAAATTTGAGATCTCACCATGTTTATGAAGAAGGGGGGGGGGGTATAAGAATCTGCTTCAAGTCTGTAGGGTCAAGGGTAGGCTGAAAGCGAAGATCTTGGACCTAAAATGCAAACCACATTAATCTCTCAGATGCTGAGGAAAAAATAGAGCGCTCCCATGAGAAGGTGGAACGGGAAGATGTGAAGGAACGTCGGTACCACAGACGGGAGGAGCTAGCCCCTTACCCCAAGAGTAAGAAATGTAAGTGCAGCTGCCTTCTTGTGGTGAGATGCATCCAGCTGACTCCAAGATATTACTTGATCATTACATACCCTTTGAAGCAGAGTTTCTGGGGGCCCTTTGCCCTTGAGAACTTACTAAGACAAAAGTAGAGAACCTCTGAGGTTTAGGACATCAACTCGCATCAGCCACATCAATCATGACCAATGGTAAGGGACTGAGGGAATTGAAATCCAGAACATTAGAAGGGTCAAAGCTTCCCCAGCCCTGCAGTAGGTTAGAGGGAAAAGTTCGAAGCGATGAAGGGTGTCTTGCATTTATCTTGTCTGACCTTTGCAGCAAACCGGAAGGATGAGGAACTCGACCCCATGGACCCGAGTGCATACTCTGATGCTCCTCGGTGAGTCTGCTCAGCACCACAGGTTCAGGCTGTCCCATTTGAGCTCAATGCCCAGAAGAAAAATTAATAGAGGATAACTGGTAGATCACAAGCAGGCATCCTAGTGTGTCCAGTTTAAGTAGTATATTGCAGCTTCATACTTTTAACAGTGAAATGTGTTCAGGCACCTGGGACTCTCAAGTCAGCAGGCCTTCTCAGATTTTAACAAGTATTGCCATTACAGTTTCAAGTGTCTACAACCACTAGGCACTAGAAACTTGCTTTTTAATATGAAAACGCATAGTCTTAGAAAGTTGAATTCTGTCCTAGATATATTCCATAACATTGCACATGCCCATGTGTACAGCATTATTGCTGGGGGGTTTCTCCCCCCCCCCCCCCCCCCCGTTCATAGACTTTTTGAGTGTCTTGTGCCATTTCAAAAAGTCTTCAAACTCTAGGAATCTAGAAACCAAGCAAGAGAAATACTGCAATCCAAGCAGGAAAGGTCAAGAGAGACTTGGACTAAAGGGTTGTGATGATGGAATAGAAAACAGGCAAGACGGAGGGTCTGGTAGAGCCCATATATTGTTTCTAACTTCTTCTTTCTCTCTCTCAAGGGGAACTTGGTCCACTGGGCTGCCCAAGCGAAATGAGGCCAAGACTGGAGCAGATACCACTGCAGCTGGACCACTATTCCAGCAGCGTCCTTATCCAAGCCCCGGTGCTGTCTTGCGGGCAAATGCTGAAGCTTCCCGGGCCAAGCAGCAGGACTGAGAGACTCATCCCCCCACCTTCCCTAATATATTTTATAATAAAGCTATAGGAAAATCATGTTGGGGTAGAGTCAGTATGTGCCACAAGAATTTATTACAGAGATCAGAGAGGCTCTATGACAGTGATAGATAGCTGGCTTCCCAGTTGCTAGGGCTACTGGGAGTTGCAGTCCAACAACACCAGGGAGGCCCCATCATTTCCACCCCTGCTCTGCACTAACATACCTGCCTCTTCCAAGCAGGAGGTACTGCTGCAAGACAGAGTGGGATGAATTAGGACTGTTTTAGGATTTTGCCAGTCTCACTGATTTCTTCTTCTTCTTATTATTATTATTATTATTATAGCTTTTTACAAACATAGACCACACATTACACAGTACCCAATACAGCAATTCGACATATCTTCCCCATCTCCCTCTCCCCCTCCAACCCACCCTAGACACTCAAACAAATACAATACGTGTCCCTCTTACGAAACTATAAAAACATTTAACATATATCTTACTTCCTGCTCCTTGCCGCATTGCAAAAAGTTTTATCTCCTTTCCTTTCTTTTAGTTAATCATGAATTTTCCTTCTTATGTTCACTTCACATCATATAAGGTAATTCCTTCAAACTATAACATTCTACTTTCTGTCATTTTGATAATACCGCCTTTAGCATTCAGTTATTAAGTAATTTTGATCTTCCTTCTGGTAAGTGATGTTCATTATTCTTATTTACCATCACTTATATCCTGATTTTTTATTTAATCTCACTGTTCCCTTTTACGAGGTTACACCAGTATTGCATTCTTCCATTTTTCTCTTATAAATCTATAGAAAATTTCCCATTCTTTCCCCACATCTTCTTCTGTTTTGTTTTTAATCCAGCATGTCAATTTGTCAATTTCTGCAACCTCAAGGACTTTTATCATCCACTATTACATTGGGGGGGCTTCTTCCAACTTCCAGCGCCTTGCATAGGTTATTCTTGCACATGTGAAAAGATAAAATAACAATTTCCCCAATTCTTTATCCAACTGATTTCTTGACTTAACAGGCACCCTGAAAGGTGCCTCTATTTCTACCTGCAATTCTTTTTTTTTTCTTTCCCCACCTCACTTATAAATATAAAAAGCTGCCAGTGATTCCCAAACTCTGGCTTTCCAGGTGTTTTGGACTTCGGCTTCCAGAATCCCAGACTATTGGCCAAGATGACTGAGGCTTCAGGAGCTGAAGTCCAAAACAACTGGAGGACCAGAGCTTGGAAATCATTGCATCTAGGTCCTCTTCCATCAGTGTAATGTTTTTTCCCCCAAAGATTATTGCCAATATCCTACATCAACTACTTAGTTCCATATTTGTTGTTAAATAATGTCTCCTGCCCTGACCCCCTCCAAGCCCATCTTAAAAACCAGCAACTGCATTGAGCACATAAATAATAATAAGCTTTATTTGTATACTGCTTTTCCTTCTTGATCAAAGCGGTTAGTTAGTTCAGCTCCCAGTCAGGGTGCAAGGAGGAGGATGCTTCCAGATGCCTCCCACTAATGCAGGAAGTTTCACAAGGACTTGCTGTAGATGTCCTGTTTCTGATCATCACAGCCTTGCCTGCTGGCGGGAAGAGGCTGGAAACACATCTTCCTTGTGCGCTGATCAGCAGCTGAAAGTCCTCCTTTACTTCATGCAGATGATGGGTTTTGAGGGGGCATTTATGGTCATGGCAACAGTCATGTATATAGTCTTACAGAATATAGAGTGTGCAAATGAATCTTGTAGCACCTTTGACACTTAACTGAGAGAACAAAGTTGGCAGCATAAGCTTTGGTAGACTTAAGTCTACTTCCTCAGATGCATAGTGTGACGTGCCTAGCAACAGATTTCTATAAGCAGGCTCTATGTTTCAATAGCAATGGAAATGCAAAACTTGTGGGTATGGTGATGAAGTGACAAGTTCAGTTTTAAAGATGGGAAACAAAGGCAGAAGGAAGGATATTACTTAAAGCCAAAGTGAGTGAATAACCAGAGTAGAAAACCATATGAATGGTGGTGAGAGTTATTGGAATGTAGTGTGATGCTGACTGGGAATCAGAAAGGAGATCTGATAACCTGGCCAAGAGAGCACTCATGAGGCTGGGGTGTTAACTAGCATTATAATGTGTGTAGTGTGTCAGGAAACATTTGTCTCTGTTCAACCCACCATTGATAGGCTGGAGTTTGTGGATATATTCCAATTCTGCTGTTTCTCTTTATAATCTGTCTTTGTATTTTTTTGTTGTGGTTGCTCAAGGGCTGCTGTTCTGAGGTCCAAGATGTAGTGCCCAGGATTTGAGGTGTTCTGCAAGTGGTTTTTGCTTATTCCCATTCCTTATGACTGATTTATGTCTGAATATGGAGTAATTCTACATCTGTAATTCTGTGTTATTAATCTGTAAGTGCAGTACAGAATGCCACCCAGTGTAGAGGTGTAAGGGCTCCCATCGTGATGAACTGATCCATTATCTCCACCCAAACTCCTCTGTTTGATCATCATGATCACTAACCTATGAGCAAAAGGGTTTTTACTGGCTCCTGGCTTGTTTGATGTCATCCTTGTGTCCGGTCATAAAAGGCAAGGGAGAATGTCCAAGCCACAGTCAACTCCAAATATTTCAGTACCCACAGAAATTGTCCACAGCCATTCAGCTCAGAGTAAATGACCACATCACAGACAGTTTGCTTACAAAGCTGTATTAGTCTCTCTCAAAATAAAATGTGGAACAAGCAGTATCATGAGCATTGAAAATAGAATAGGCTTGCTTCCAAGCATGGAATACATTAAGTAGCTTCCTCAAAGAAAATTAATACTGAACATGATGCTATAGTTCTGCAGTGATGGCAGGGGAAGGGGGCAAGCTAGGACTGCAAGTCCTATTTAGTGCATAATATGGTTCCTCCCTCTACATGAGAGGTAAGGAGGCAAATAGGCCTACACAATGAGCTAAGGATGGTGAGGTAAGCGAAGCAGGACTTTTAGTGTCCTGCGGCTACATATAGCTGCTCAAAAGTCCTGCTACCCTTCCATCTCCTCTCTAGCACACAAGGCCTTAAACCTTTTGAGCCTAAACAATGCATAGATAGAACCCATGCTTTTAAATGAAAGCTGTCAAAACCCAAGTAGTGCTACTAAGGTAGGGATGTAGAAATGCCCAACCATTATTGGGCTACAGTTCTCATCAGCCATGGCTAATGGTGAGGGAATGAAGGAGCTGCAGGCTGGTAACATCTTGGAGGGCCACACATTTTTCATCTTTGAGTCAGGGTTTGCTTACTCCTTTTGATCTCAGCAGAGCAAAGCACAAAGGGTTTGGCACGTATTAGACATTGGTTTTTACCTTAGAGCTTCAACCGAGTTACCTCCAATGGGAAATTAATCCCCATTCATAGGTGCAAAAAGCATATAGCAGAGCGCATGAGTAAGAGTTTTGGCCTCCCAATATGCAACTCGCAGCATTCCTCACCATTTTTGATACTGGCTGAGATTGCTGTAGTTCAACAACCTCTGACTAGCCACAAGATCCCCAGGTTGTGGATGACAAAACATTCAAGTCCTCACAAACACAGTGCTATTCAGTGGACACTTGTGTCACAAACTGGTGTATTTCTTTGCCATCTTGCTTGTGGCTGGCATTGTGGAAATGACTCTGCTGAAAATCATTTGTCTGAGGTGATTTGAAAGTCTTGTTTCTGTCATTAGAGTTGTGACACCCTCCTCCCCAAATTGTTCCATTTTTTTTTAAACCAACCCAGTAAAAACCATGATCAGGCCTGCCCAAAATTTCACAAGATTTTGAGTTCTCTACAAGTAGTCTTTACCATGCTCAGCAAAATGGAGGATTGGAAACAGCCTCTTGCATTGTATAGAATGCTGTGGCCTGTAACAGTGTTTTATGTTGGAGTGCAGGAGGATTTCTGCAAATGTAAACTAGGGTGCAAGTAAACACAAGGTGCAAGTCAGAGTTCAGGGTGTTCAGACTGGCTGCCCCCATTTAAAAAAAACAACACCAAATTTGATAGTCCTTGAGTGATGGTCTAAAATCACAAACGGAAAGCCATTGCTTGGTGTCATTTGCTGCTTAGCATGAATTGTGTTTGTGCGAGCCAGGACTTAAAACAAAGGTAGTCTGAATGGAAAGCACATGGTTTCATCCTGAATATGCCAGACCACTGTTGAGGCACAGCCAAAGAGCTGCCATTACAAGGGAGATATCACTGTTGTTGTAAACATGAAGAGGCTCCTAGGAAGCACAGAGGACAGATCTTTAATCCGGAGTTCTTCACTCTCAGGTCTTGCAAGTAGTTTCTCCTGATGCTTTAAGATCCTTTTTCTTTAGACGAAATCCTAGGAGAAAACAGGTAAGCAAATAATTATTAAGGTACAACAATAATGAGATTTGCTGCTTGGTTGCCTGCCCCTCCGCATAAGCTAATGGTTTGTTATAAGCTCTACCTGCCCATAAAATAATTGGGTTATACCAAGATACATTTTTAGAATTAAAATGGAGCCTCTTTGGATGTTTACAATGGAACCTTTAAACTGAAATGTGCGTAACACAGTATCCCCCAGTCCTAAGGAGCTAGTTTTGGTGAGCTCTTGGACCAATCACTTTCTTTCAGCCTAACCTACCTTACAGGGCTATTGTGTGAGAAAAACAGGGAGCTGGGAATTATTTGCATTGGCTTTGATCTTCCTGGAAGAGAGGTAACAGATCAGGCATTCTCAATATATAAAAACAGTCTTCTTCTGGAGCACTGAACTATTGGGAATTCTCCCTGTCATGTACAGCAAGCAAAAGGTAGGTCTTCATCTACAGAGAGATCTTTGAGAGATCCCATTGTCTGTGAGATCTGCAGTACATCAGTAAGGAGATCTGATTTCCAGTTTTCTACCAATAGCAATTACACATCCCAACCTCCAATGCCCTTTGTGCTTCCAGCTGTTTTGGCTGCAAACTTCCATCACCCTCAAACAGTATGGCCAGTGGTTAGGGATTTTAGGATCTGGCGTTCAAGAATCTGGAGGTTCAAGGACTCCTCATCCTGGCCTCAAAAATTGTAATACAGAAATGAAAACCAATTGGGATAAATTAGAAGGGATGAGGGTTGAGCTACATTCAGGTTTGGTTTTTTGAATGCCTGGCTTCTTGTTCATAACAATATGTCCTTTTCACCAGGTTCTAGTTGGTGGATTGTCAGTGTCTGTCAAAACCCATCACTACAAAAGCTGATCCCATAAACCCGAAGTCTGTCCACACTAACATAGAGTTCACTTTCAAAAAACAGGAATTGAGGTAATAAAATGTCTTACAGTTAATGTGTAGTGGATTCAATGCCCACCCCGCACTTTACCCAAGTTTTATCAAACCCATTGCTAAGAATTCTTAATCTACAACTATGAGTATATCTGAAACACCCTGTTATAGCAGTTTGATACTACTTTAAGGGTTGGCAGAAGACTAGGGGCTGCATCTTCCACTACGCATGTTCCTGGGGGGAAAAAGAATCAATTTTTTGCCCAAAATTCTCTCTAGAGGACATGAAGATATGTATTTGGGCTTTCCTTGGACTCTAGAGGGCATTTTGGGGCAGAAAAAACCCTGTAAAATTTCATTTTGACCTGGGGAGTAGTTCAGATAGGCTCCAAATGTTGTGGAAATGCTCTCCACATTTTCACAAGAGATCATTTTTGAGGGGCAGTTTGGAGCAAAACAAACATTTTTATCTCTGGGCAGCCCCAGGGGCCATAGAAATAGCTCTGGGGGTCATATGCAGCCCATAGGCTTAGCTTTGTCCATACCAGATCTAAAGAAATCCTGGGTTTTGCAGTTTGTTGATGTCCTTTAAAAACATTCTGCAAGAGAGCCATAGTCCACATGCCCATAAGTTCAAGCAGAGAATTCTAAGCACCTCACCATAATACAAATCCCAGGATTCCATATGACAGATCCATGGCAGTTAAATTGGCTTGAAATAGCTATAACTAGGTCACACAGATCCCTTCTAAGCAGGCATGGGTTGCCATTTTTGGACTATGCTGTGGCATGACCAGTAGCTCCTAGACTTGGATCTTCCAATTGTTTTGGATTTCAGCTCCCAGAATTCCTGACTGTTGACCAAAATGGTTGGGGTTTCTGGGAGCTAAGGTCCAAAACCTCTGGAGGACCAAAATTTGGAACCACTGGGCATGGTGACAGTGTTTTAAGAGGTCTAATCTCTTTGTCACGGGGTGTTTGGTATGGGCCTAAACAAAAGCAGGGCTGCGTGGCATTCCATCATTGTGGAATCTGGCACTGGGAGCAGAATTCAGCACTCTCAACATTTCAGATTTCATTTAACAAGCAAACTGATGAACCAAACACCCCTAGCTCTTACAGCTGTAAGGATAGGCTCAGTGTGTGGACACAGTGAAATCTCCAGCGCAACAATAGGCACCAAGCTAGATTTCCAGTAGTCAAGGGTAGAACTTCAGTCATAGGTAATGGCGCATGTCTTCCCATGGCTACAAGATACAAAACGCATTCAACATGGTGTTTATTTTGGGTGCAATCAGGTTAGTCAGTCACTTGCTGCCTGAACTACCTCATAAAATAAAATATAGATGACCTCCGCTTTTTGGAGGGGGCTATAAAATGCAATCAGTTACTTACTTGCTAATTAGCTTACTTGCTGTTCACCGCTATGATCTTTGGAATAGCGGTATATAAATAAAACAAATTATTAATATTATTATTTAGTCACCCCTGCTATCCAAGAAACAGACTCATGAATGAGGTTAGCACAAATGGCACAGTCCACAAAGAGGAGCAATGTACAAACTTTTAGGTAATAACATGGAATCCCTAATTTCCACAGACTGCTACTACTCTTGGGTACAACCCCCCCCCCAATTGTGAGCACTACTGGCCTAGGTTTAAATTGTAAGGGATATGCTGAATTTGACATAGTAAGTGCCTTGGGGGTTGGTCCTCCCGTTAATATGTTCACTGTTGTTGTTAATGTCCTAAAGTCGGCCTCAACTCATGGTGACCCTGTGGATGAGACATCTCCAAGCCCTCTATCCTCAATCTCTCTGCTTAGGTCCTGCAGGCTCAGGTCCATGGCGTCTTTGAATGAATCTATTCATCTGGTGTGTGGTCTTCCTCTCTTTGTGCTTCCCTTCTTTTCTAGCATTATAGTCTTTTCTAATGAGGCTTTTCTCTCCCTTTTCCCCCTGTAGCTGGATCTATACATGGAGGAGAAGGAAAGGGGGGCAGCAAACTCTATTCCTTAACACGGAAGATGGTTCCCCCTGCTGGGCTTGCTTTTTAATTGACAGGAGCTTCATGTTGTGGTTAATGTGAGTCAGGGAAGCAAAGGGGTTTAATACTAATTTAGGTAGCTCTGGTAAATAAACCTGGCTACTTACTTACTTGCACACAGTTGCTCACTCTGTAGCCTGTATGATGGTTGCAATTAAAGGTTTAAATCCTTATTAAACTAAGGATAACTCCATTACAAGAAAACCAGCATGGTGTAGTGGCTTGAGCATTGGACTATGACTCTATAGAGACCAGGATCCAAATTCTGTCTCAGCCATGCAAACCCACTGGGTGACCTTGGGCAAGTCACACACTCTCTCAGCCTTGGAAGATGGCAATGGCAACCCCACTCTTGGCAAGAAACTTGCCAAGAAAACTCCATGATAGGTTTGCCTTAGGGTTGCCATAAGTTGGAAACAACTGGAAGGCACAAAACTTTGAAAATGTTGGCTAGCCTGCTAGTCAGGTTTTGAAATTTCAGGAGGCATTGTTAACAGCCTTTAAAGTCTTGCCAAACACAAGGAGTAAAACCTTTCTATTTTTATTTCTGGTCTGTGACCGAAGCAAATCGGTTCATTCGTCTTTTTAAAAGCAACAGCAATAGCAGCAATGCTAGTGTTAAATTCTGTGTCGATTATCATTTTTGTTACCACAAACTGCAGTTGTGATTATTGATAGAAAATGCACAACCATGGGAAAAATCTGGAATTATGATGCACCACGGCAAACAATTTCCAGATCTTGAGATTGGGTGGTGTGCATAATGTGACCCTTCCCCCCAAAATCTGTATTGCAAGCAGGAAGGTTCAAAGTCTGCTCAAGTGTACCATTATGGTGTACACTTTGCAGCATTTAGCTGGGCTTTGCAGCTGCAACTTTCAAAGAATCTGTTTCTTAGGCACAGATAGGGAGTGAGAAGATGGGACTGTCAATATGGAAAGGTATAGTGTTTGCACATAGGAAAATTAAAAGCCACACAGGAGTCAGGAGCCATGTCATTAAAGCTCTTCTCTTTTTTAAGTTCCTGAGCAATGCTACCAACTGCACATTTCCTAAACTATAATGATATCTGATTCTACACACAGCTATGCTTGGGCAATTAAGACATATTTCTGATGGCAGGTCCAGGAACGCTATTACATTCATAGAGTTTAATATTCTTCAGGAGTGGAACTGCTGGGTATTGGGAGTGCTGAACCCAATTTGTATTTGGCCTGGTTTTTTTTAATGTTATTGATGCTAGCCTATACTAAACTGCAGGAGGGAGGTGTAAATGGAAGCCTGAAATTTTGACACTTTTATCTTGCAGGGAAGTGTCTCCCTGCAAAGCAGAACAGCTATTTCAAGGACCCAAACTTGGTTCTGTTTCCCAGCAGTGCTGAAAATCAAAGAGGGTTTCAGCTCAAGTTCACTGTTCTATTCTTGGCCTTCCCCAGATAAAGCAGCTAGACCACAGCGAGTAACTGGGACAGGGGAGGATTATAACTTCCATACCATTATTGTCTTTGGGGCTTGTGGTAGTTGTAGTCCAAGCAGGTTAACCCTGTACCCTCCAATGTTCCACAGGTGGCCAAGCAATATCAGTGAGGTCAAGAATAAGATGCCAAAAACTATGAAAGAGGAAGAATTAAGAATGCATATGCTGGAAGAAGCGGCAGCAGTTGTCTTGAGCTTACAGGGCAAGCATGGTGTTTTCCCTCCTCTCCTCTCCCCCACGGAGTTAACTGAATGCAAACTATAATGGCCTCTTGGTATCTGCTGGGGTTTGGTTCCAGGACCCTCCATGAATACCAAAGTCTCTGAATGCTCAAGTCCCATTAAATACAATGGCGTAGTAAAATGGCTTCCCTTACATAAAAGTGCAAAATCAAGGTTTGGCTTTTGGAATTTATGTTTTTAAAATATTTGAAGTCATGGATGGCTGAATCAGTGGATAAAGAATCTGTAGATACAGAAGGCTGACTACCTGAACTCAGTTTGCAGTAACTGAAGTAAGCCGGAGATAAAAGGGGAAAATGGGAGGCAACAGAACCTGGGACATTGTAAAAGCTGTTGAAAAAGTGGGACAACAGAAGATTATTTGGTACTATCCCTGGCAATTCAGGACTTTTAGAGGGTATATAATGTCCAAGGTCTGAACGTGGACAGCACAAGTAGAGAGACCAGTCTTTTCGCTGTATGCGGCTTAGGCCATACCAAGTGCACATAGGCTGGTAGCCCTCATTTGGGAGTTTATTATACAGATGGTTGCTTCTTTTTTCTTACTTTGATAGCAACTTGTTTTAATTTGTAATTTTGAGCTGCCTTGGGGAAGAGGGCATGAAAGGTAACTGACAAATAGTTTCACTGAACTTGGAGGGTTTGTATGGCTGCAATCCATACTACTTTTCAAGAATATTATATAAAAAGCAAGTATATAGAACATGAGAGGCTGCTCTATATTATCAGTGAAAGTCTCCAGGATTGTACTGTCTGTGCTGACAGCAGCTCTCCCAGGGTTTCACTCTTTCCCAGTTCTTCAGGCAGATCCAGGGCACTCAACCTGGGCTTTTCTACATGAAAAGCCAGTGCTTTGTGAATGTGCTAGTCCTTCCCTGTCCGAAACCTAGACCAGACCTTTCTGAATCTCCCTTCCTGGTTGAAGGGAGTTTGCTGTGTGGAGGCTCAGTTCCATCATGTGCCCGCCTGGTATGGTCCAGACCATGGAATTGCCTTTCTTTGGACTATACCTCTCAGAATCCAGCCAGCCAGCACATGGTTATGCTTTTTCAAGCTTTGGTACAGTCAGAAGTGCAACTACATTGTGTCATCCATGCTCAAAAAATATCCTGTATTCTGTGGATGTGACGAGAGCCACCTTGTGAACTCTGGCTTGGACACTCCATATTAGCATTCCCTTCCTTTCCAATATTTCAAAGTTGTGGGCGAGGTATCTTTTGTAACTCTACTCTGATTTTACACCAAAGTCTGGTTCCCTTTTATACTTTCCTCTTCACCCCCTCCCCAACTTGACTTCCAAATTAACAATGCTGAAATCTTTAACCAAAACTTGGAAAATTTACTTTTTTATAACTCCCAGAATCTTTCAGGTGGTACAGCCTGCATCTGGACCTTCAAGTCACCATGAAAACCAATCCTGAAGGTTTGGAAAATGCACAGTAGGAAATACTGAAATCTGAAAAAGATGATCAGCTCTACACACTGCAAAAAAGGGTATCTAAAAAAACCCTCCATGGATAACATATGGTCAAGATAGCACCCAAAAAGACATTCTGTCATATTAAAAAGAACCCTTTGGAACATCTATCCAAAGGCCACTTACACCCCATCTTTCTGGGTCTGGCCCTTGATGCTGTGCCAGTTTCCATGGCTCTCGGTTGTCATTGCATGCTCCTTAATATTTTAAATAAAGAGTTGCTGGTCAGATCCTCTACCCCAAGAGTGCAATATTCATTCTATTAACCTCTTCATAAAGAGTGTCCCCAATTAATCACACAGAATTTGAATGGTTTCATCTCAGAAGAGCAGAGCTTCCCCCAAGAGGAATCTACTCCCTCCCCTGAAATTTTCCTTCAGTCCCCAAATTTTAAGCACTGCAGTAACTAAAAAATTCAGTTGAGCATTTGGAAATACATTCTTCGGAGATCTTGTAGCACCTTTGAAACTAACTGAAATAAAGATGGCAGCATGAGCTTCAGTAGACTTCAGTCTACTTCCTTAGATGCATATAGTGGAGAGAAATACAGTTTAGGCATCCAAAGAAAAGGGGCCAGTAAAGTGACCAAAAGAACGGAAACACAGCAAATATATGATTTTCCATCTCTCTCTCTGCAATGCTATACATTTGAGGACCGAAGTAAAATTTATCTGGACTCATTTTGCCCCCATAGCTACACCGCTGCAGAATAGGCATCCAAGTAGCTTAGTGTTTACATTAACTTTGCAAACTACAAACCTAGATTTATTTAACCAGGAGGCTACCCTATTTAATCCTAGTCTCGATGCTGGGTCTGATTGTGACTATTCCATCAGAGGAGCGAAAGGCCACCCAAAGCCAGTCAACAGTGACCAGGCTCTCTCTTATTTTTTGTGTGTTTAAAGAAAAAGAAAAACAACCTTGCAGGGACAGCAGGTTTTTGCACCAGAGCCTTGCAAGGCCCTGCCTCAGATACCACCCCGTCCCTCTTGCCTCTCATGATGCTTGACCCTGAGCCCAAACTCCCCCCTCCCACCCCCTTCCCAGTGTTAATAGGGTTAGACATGCAGTGAGTGAGACCAAGACCTGCCCCTTTCAAGGCTTCCTCAATCATTTAGCAATAAGGCTAAATAAATACACTCTCTTTATTCATCTGTGGTTTATGTACATTGGCAAACAGTACAGGTTCTTTTGTTTTGTTTTTATTTCCTTAAAAAAGCAGGATTTATAGAAAACAATCAACAGTTTAAAAAACCCACCCCATTTATGTACTCCGTGTTACCTTTGATTATCTTCTCACCACGCGCCAGCATAAAAAAAACAACCACTGCTGACACCAAACCATCTCCTGGCCCTGTAAGGGTTAGTGCTCCCCATACCACCACCACCACCCAAAATACAGCCCCCGTCAGTAGAGACTACATAATGATTTAGAATAAGGTAGACCACCCCCCGGCAATCCGCACCCTGCCATTAACAAAGTTGGGAAACTGAGGTACTTAGTGTGTACGGCCTGCCAGAAGTCTGACCTGCCTGCTCTTCAGTTGTGAAGCTTGAAGCTTAAGCCCCCAAGATGGCTAACCAACCAAACTGATTTACACACTGGCAGCCTACAAGGGATCTTGTGCTGGCTACTTAGATGTTCAAAGCCAAGGACATATATAAGTCACAGAGACATGGTTGCCTTCATTTTAGTGGCTCCTCTACAGAGCTCAAGGACATTACTATTTCGGACTACTACTCAGAATCCAATGACATACCGGCTAAAGAATTCTGGGAACCATAGTCTCAGAAAAATAACCTGTCCAAACTGTAGTGCATGGCTGTCAGCTGGCTAAGAATCCTGGTTGCAATTTACAAACATACTCAATCCTCATTTTACGAAAGAAACTGGTGAGTAGAGATATTTCTGCTATACAATAACCCCAGAGATGCCGTAAGGGTGCTACTGAGTGGAGATGTTCTGAAACAGAAACTTGAACATGTTTCTGAGCATCTCCACTCAGTAACAGCAAAGATGCAATCTGAAGAATTCCTGCCTAGCTTAGCTCTCCAGTGGATGGACATCTGGCTTCCACATCTGGCAACCCTGTGCGAACCAACCTGTTTCCTCAGATCTTTTGCAAGCTATTTCAAGTCAAATGTCTCAATGAGACAATCCATTTGTCCTTCACCCAATGTGAAATCTCAATTAGTAAATAATGATTCATGCTCCCCCACCCCACTCCAAGTGACCATCAAATGCTTATGGACACCAAACGAAGGCAGGCAAGAATTAAGGCTGCCTCAAATTCAGTTTACAGTCCACTATGATTCAACATATCCTACTACCCACCCAGAGCTGGAGAGTAGACTGAACCAAGTCTTCCAGCTGCCTTATTACCAGTTTCCTTATGCAACACGCAAAACCTATTCACCTTATCTTTTCTGCCTTACTTACACAAGCAGAGCCTGGTTCTATCTCACAATCCCTCTCTGCACTCAAAACCCTTCTCAATTAATTCTATCTGCCACAGAAGATAAATCTGACAAATTCCCAGTGACTAGCTTTAAGCAACAGAATTCCCTCCACTTCCAAAGACATGGTACCCACCCACCCACCCTCATACAGAATATTGATATACTGAAAATGGCAGATGAGACTTCCTTCCACCTTCATTTCCTTGTGTATAGCTGAGTACCTTCAAGGAAAGAAGGATATCCACTACCTCACATCTTCTATTCACATTCTAGCTGTACTTGATCCTTCAATTCAAAGCATTCATATAAAAATACATCTCTTTGTAAATGTGCCTCCTGCAAACAAGAGGGATAACTTTGAAAGTTTCAGGGTAAAGGCTGTGGGTGATCCCAAAGCCATCACAGCTGCTTCTGCTGGGGCAGACAGCGCTCTCAAACAGGGACAGTGGGAAAACAAGACATAAAGTGTAAGAAGCTGAGAAAAGTTGGATAGCTTCAGTTGGGCAACAGCAGAAGCAGCCAGTAGAGGGGATGTACAAATGAATTATACACAGTAGGTTCAGTGAATGAGAGACTAGTTAGCAGGCATAGCAAAGGGGGGAAAGGAAAGCACAAGGTCAAGGATTGGCGGGGGAAGCATGACAGAAAGAGAAAGGAGTAGAATGGGGGGGGGAATCAGATGCGAAACATAAGAAACTGTGAAAACTTCATAAAAAACCAAGGACAAGTATGCAGGATGTGGTCTGCTCTTCTCAATTGACCAGCACTGACTTGGTCAGGAAGCCATCTGTCGTCACGGAAGGAAGTTCTTTGCTTTGTGCTGCATGGCCCTGCTGCTGTGTAGCTGTCCCCATTAAGGACCGGCTGGTCAAAGGTCCCTTGGGCAAGCTGTATAGATAGACAGCCCCTATGACCAGCCCTGCTCCTAGAGCAAAGGGTAAGTTGAGATGGAAGTCAAAGAGGTAGATGGAAGCCACGGTGGACACCACGATGGAGAAGGAGGTGGCAAAGCCCTTCAGGATGTTGTCCGCATATTTCACAACTAATGCCACCAAAAGACCTCCAAAGGCCTGGTTCAGGATCACTCCCCACACCAGCGGGGTGTAGCCAAAGAAGAATCCATGCTCAGCCACGGCTGTTCCATCCGTGGACCACATGCCCAACAGCCCCAGCAAGGTCCCGAAGATGCCCAGTTGAACGTTACGTAGCCAGACAGAGGCTGCACTGCCTTTGAGGATCTTTTCAAAATAGACCCCAGCAAAGCCAGATGAGAGGCACGACACCACCACGGCCATCAGCCCCACAATGTAGGTCTGCTGCTGTTGTGCTCCCTGGCCCCCGGGGGTTCCTTTGCCCCCTGCCTGCTGTTGCTCCACCTGGACAATGGCTACACCAGCAAAAAGCAGCACAAGGGACAGCCACTGGAGACGGGACAGACTCTTGCGGAGCATCAGCACCGAGAAGACAGCTGTGGTGAGGATCTTCAGTTGGTAGGTGACCTGAGAAAGGAGTGCAGTTTAGTAGGCACCCCAACATGCCAAGGGACAGGACAGCTGCCAACCAGGGCAGGAGTATGGCTATGCTCTACCCTCAAAATTCTAGGTAGCTACAAAATTTGGACTCTGGGATCAAGTCAACACATCAGATGATGCAGTCTAGCATCCTACTTCTATTCATATCACATCTTGTTATCTATGTAACATATGAGAGTAAACTCTCAAAGAGACTTACACTGATTTAACAAAGCCATTAACACACCCAGTTCAACCCCTTAACCTCATGGAAGGGGAAGGAGAGACTGTTGAACTGAAAGAGGAACAGAAATACATTCCCAGGACTGTGTGCATACTGAGGTATCCAGAAAGGTAGCCATGTCAGTCTGTTCTAGCATAAAAAGACATAAAGGGATCTAGTAGCACCTTTAAGACTAACCGGGAAAAGGAAATTTCTAACATAAGTTGCAATGACCTCAGTCCATCAGATGCAATAGTTTGCTTGCATCTGATGAAATAGACTGAGTCTACAAAGGTTTATGCTAGAATTGTCTTCTTGGCACTACTGGATTCCTTTAAGTCTATGTTCATAATGTGATTCTAGGAAAAGGGGGGAGGCATACAGAATATAGAACTGGGGAGGGGGAGCAATTCCACTACTGACTATATTTGCATGCACTGCAATAAAGGGAACTAGTTTCTAGCACTTATGCTTGTCTAATCATATGCTTGAGAATAAATGGACAATACTGGCACAGACAGCTCTTCTTTCCAACTAGCAAAACCAGAATAAATTATGCAAAATGGTTTCAAACATTGCAGAATCATGCACAGTAATTCAGATTTTTTTAACTTTGCATAATTTATAAAATCACATAAGCCAGCTTTTCTGAGTGTAGAACACACTGTCCATCCATATATCCTGCCCCCAAATAAGTATGTTACTTCTATAGAACTGTTTTTTAAAAACACACACACACATAACAGCATGAAGTCCTTTGAAGGATACTTCTATACACATTGTATAAAAGGGAAACTACATCTCTAATGAATACTTTCTGTGGCAAACATTTCCACGGTGTAGGGACTGAGAGTTAAATAAAGAAACACACAGCAGAGGACATCTCTGTCTATGTCCTCGTGACTTTATTGACAGTTACTCCAGATGTGTTAAAGAATTAAGGGACCACAATTCAGGATACCCAGCATTCAACATGGGAGTAAGGGACTAGGGAATGGCTCGTGTACAATGTGAATGAAGAAAACTGAAGCAGATATTCATGAATAATTTGGCCCATGCCAGGGTAAACAATACCATAAAAGTACAGTTCCACAGCTGATGTCTCACCTGGAAGGTGGCTGCAGGCAGGTTGGAAATAGCCACATACTGGAGGTTGTTTTGGAGGGTGTAAATGAGAGAAGGCACTGCTAGTTTGAGTGTGTCCATGTACTGCACCACAATGGAGTCATACAAGGAGATGGCAAACTGTTTTAAGTTACCTGGAGAAGGAGAAGAAGCACAGAGAGTCTCCTGATGTGGTTGACAACAAACTTTTAACAAGAGCCAAGAAAAGTCTGAAAGGCTGGCAACACTGGCTCAGTAATGCACCCAGTGACCTCTCTCTCATACAAGATGAAAAGAGTTCTTTAATCTCATCCTTTTTATTCTGAACACCAGTGGTGGTACACAGAGGTCCTGCTCACTGATCCACAATGCACCCGCTTAATCCTGTCTACCTATGCCTTGATGAACACACATGAATAGGTAGATGAGGTGCAGATGGCCAGAGCCAGTGAGTCCTTTTGCCAAAGTCTTGGCTCAAAGTCTCCTAAAGTTCATACCAAGAGGGGGCACCACTAAGACAGCATAAGGTGGCTGTGCCAAGGAGATGATCCTGTATCCCAGATAGTTCTGTGGATTCCCAGGCCACTAGTCCAGATTTCCACACTTGATCAAGCCAAACTTTTTGTCTGGCAAACGTCAGGGAAGTTCACAAGTGGCTTATACTTATGCTATGGAGCCAATCCCCTTCCATGGGGAAAGGCATGCCACCTCTGTAATAAAACTTTATACTGTATTGTTGGCTATTGTGACTAATAATCAGAGGTATCTTCTACACTATCTCTTTTAAAAAGAACTTATGTTAGTGAACATCATACATTTTAGTTATAGATTACTATAAATAAAGATTTTCATTTTTTTTAAATCTGGGATTTACTTGTTTGAGTAGATAACGAATTTTTATATTCTGACAGAGATAAAACATATATTATTATTTATTACACAGAGAAAGAGAACACCATCACACCCTCATCTTTATATTACATCATTAAATTATAACAAACGAACTTGTTGTAATAATAATATATCTACATGATTAAATTTGAAAAATATCTAGATTTTTCAAGCAAGCCACTAAACTAAGAAGGCAAAAGCTCAAAAGAAATGCTGTTGACTATGAAACAAGAACTGAGAACAGGGTGCTTCTTGCACAGCCTGTGACCTGAGGGCCAAGGCACCTACCTTGTTTCTGAATGAAGATGAGGAGCAGGCAGGTGACTCCTTTAAGGACTTCAGCCATGACCACTGCTGATGTGGCAAAGAATCGGTCCCCAGGCAGCGTGCGTACATAGCGAATGCTGAGGATGAGAGAGGCATTCTGCACCACTAAGACAGCTAAACTGATGTACTTCAGTTGCCGATTGCCTGAGAAAGAAAGAGCAGGAATCATCTCAGTATCTCCCCCTTCAGAAACAGGCAGCAACCACCATAGCCTAGTCTTGAACAGAGTCATAAGTCAGAGGATACTCTTCCAGCAAAAAGAATGGGGACAACTGAGGAAGATCATGTAAAACTCTGTACAATGGGAACAGTCTGGTTTTTACAGATTTCTACATGCCAGAAGATGGACATCATTAATGGGATTCACTTCAACAGTCCATCCATTTCTTGGAATTGGCAACTCCCCCCACAGCCTCCAAACCAGAGTGGTAGCATTACATTTAGACAATTAAAATGGGGCAGGGAGAGGAGAGAGAGAAAATTGATCCCACCAATCTCCATCTCCTCTTAAGTGGCCTCATCCCAAAATGAGTTGCTGATCAGCATTTATGGAGGTAACATACCAAGGTTTTGTTTAACTCGAGCCAGGCATTGGTATATTCAAAATGTGACACCAAATGTCAAGACTTTTAGGATGCAGGCAAGACCAGCATTTATGAGAGGTAATATTGTTGTACATCAACTGCTACTAGAGACACATCCAGTGGCCTGACCACCTGAGGTCAAGTCAAATCATAGGATTTCAAATGTAACTGGAAAAGAAAATTACTGCAACAGTAGATTAAGAAAATGGTTCTGTCTGCCCAATCATGCATTCAGAACAAAATCCCCATGCATTTCTTCCCGTCTAGTGAGCCAGGTAACTTGGGTTCCAGTAATATGATAAAAGTCAAGGCCAGAGGTTTCCATCCTGCTTTGCTGACACTTAAACCGGATCCTAGAAAGAGCTGGCATCCTGCTCCACATGACTTTGTAAACAGTGTCTTGCACCTGCCAGAGCAGAAATACACCTAGCAGGAAATAGGAATAGAGAAATGGCACAGCCACATCTTATGAAACAACATTCCTTTCCTAGGAACAGTAGCCATAACCTACTTCCTGGAACAGAAAGGAGTCTGATGTAAAACGAGTACATGCTTAACAGTAAAGGGCTGGGCAGGCATCCAACAATTTAGAATTATAATTCAACATATGTCACTGAGGTCCTAACTGGTGTCTTCTCCATACCAATTATTTATCTTGGATTGCAACAGTAGCATTAAAATAAACACTCTTACTGTGTTATACCAACTTTACCCAGTATCTCACCACTCATTGTGGCTAACCTAAAGCTCATGAAGCAGGTATAATGATGACTGCAATCTCTTCAGGTTTATTCCCAGCATCTAATAGTCTAAACATATTGCCACTGAACATGGAGGCTACAGTCCTAGCCATCATGATAAACACAGATGACTTACCTTCCAGGTTTTTAAAAACCGAAGGAATGGCTGTTGCTTCACCCAGTGATGAGTTCTGCACAGCCACCATTGATCATATTGGTGAATATCACCAACATGAGAGCAAAATACCCACCACTGACTGGCTCACCAAAGCTTCTTAAGGTTTGACCCCAACGGCTTATTAGCCAATAAATACATAAATGAAAGGGAAGGTGCAAAGCAGATATATTGTAGAGAAGACTGACATTCAAAGCCACTTTACTACTTCAGCAATATCAACTGAAAGGATTTATATCCTTTCCTCATCTGCTAAATGCACCATCATGCTCCTTGTGGCGCCTCAGTTTTTGTCATTTTGGCTTCCAGGGAGATTTCAGGATTGGTCCGTTCAAGGCCTCATTTGTGTCTTTTTTGGCTATCTATGGTATCTTCTTCAACACCACATCTCAAATGAACTGATTTTCTTTTCTTTTTATCAGCTTTCTTCACTGTCCAGCTTTCACTTCCATACATGGTGATGGGGAATATGATCACTTGTATGGTTTTGACTTTAGTGCTCAGTTATATGTCTTTGCCCTTGAGGACCTTTTCTAATTCTTTCATAGCTGCCCTCCTCATTCCTAGTCTTCTTCTGATTTTTTTCACTGCAGTCTCCATTCTGATCAATATTTGATCCTAGGTACAGGAACTCTTAACTTTCAATTTCCTCATTGTCCAGTTTGAACGTATGCAGGTCCTCCTTGTTGTCTTTATGTTCAGTAATATGCCTGCCTCTGCACTTTCTTCTTTGACCTTCCTTAATAACTGTTCTGAATCTGTGATGTTGTCCACCAGTACTATAGTGTCATCCGTGTATCTTAGGTTGTTCCTGTTCCTTCCTCCTATCTTCAGTCTTGCTCCTTTTACAAGCTTAACAAGCATGGTGGTATTGGGGGGTCAAGGTTTGCTCACAGGGAGTTTGCCATTGCCTTCCTCGGAGGCTGAGACAGGCAGCATCAGGGGGGAAATGTCAACATAACCAAAAGCCTCCATATGCAATTTCCTCATAGTCTCGGCTGAATCT
Source organism: Sceloporus undulatus (assembly GCF_019175285.1). Lineage (NCBI taxonomy): Eukaryota > Metazoa > Chordata > Lepidosauria > Squamata > Phrynosomatidae > Sceloporus > Sceloporus undulatus. The sequence continues at coordinate 187,832,508 of NC_056523.1, read as the reverse complement.
GCGCAGATCTTCCATGGTCGTTATTTTTGGGTTTTTTATGTTCAACAGTAAGGTTTCTTCTGATTTCTTGACTGCAGTCTTCGTTCTGATCCATGTTTGATCCAAAAGGAAGGGGAAATCTACCCTTGGAGGGGGAGAAGAATTGACAGTATCTGCTGGGCTTGGTCCCTTTCCCTGCTGCCATTCCCTTCTCCTTTTGTGTCATGTCTTGTTTACATTGTAAGTCTGAGGGATGGGAACGGTCAAATTAGCGACCAGTGCGGTCCCACAGGGCTCTGTCCTGGGCCCAGTGCTATTCAACATCTTTATCAGTCACTTGGATGACAGTACTGGGGGCATAATTATTAAATTTTCAGATGACATCAAACTAGGAGGAGTAGCTAATACCCCAGAGGACAGGATCAAGAGTCAAAATGACCTGAATAGACTTGAAAGCTGGGCCAAAGCTAACAAGATGAATTTCAACACTGAGAAATGCAGAGTACTGCACTTAGGGCAGAAAAATGAAACCTACAGATATAGGATGGAGGACACCTGGCTGAATGAAACTATGTGTGAAAGGGTTCTAAGAGTCCTCATAGACCCCAAGTTGAACATGAGTCAACAATGTGATGCAGCAGCTAACAAGGCCAATGCGATTTTATGCTGCATCAAGAGAAGTAATAGTGCCACTCTATTCTTCTCTGGTCAGGTCCCACCTGGAATATTGTGTCCAGTTCTGAGCGCCACAATTCAAAAAGGACATTGAGAAACTGGAATGTGTCCAAAGGAGGGTGACTAAAATGGTGAAGGGTCTGGAAACCAAGCCCTATGAGGAACGCCTTAGGGTGCTGGGGATGTTTAGCCTGGAGAAAAGAAGGTTAAGAGGTGATATGATAGCCCTGTTTAAATATTTGAAGGGATGTCATATTGAGGAGGGAGCAAGCTTGTTTTCTGCTGCTCCAGAGAACAGGACCCGGAGCAATGGATGCAAACTACAGGAAAAAAGATTCCACCTCAACATTAGGAAGAACTTCCTGACAATAAGGGCTGTTGGACAGTGGAACACACTTCCTCGGAGTGTAGTGGAGTCTCCTTCCTTGGAGGTCTTCAAGCAGAGGCTGGATGGCCATCTGTCGGGGATGCTTTGATTGGGATTTCCTGCATGGCAGATTGTGAGATCCTGCATGGCAGAAGGGGGTTGGACTGGATGGCCCTCCTTGGGTCCCTTCCACCTCTATGAAGGGCTCCTTTCCCCTCCCAGGCCCAGGCCCGGCCTCCCCGCTCCTTCCCGGCCCTCACCTCCGGAGGCCAACGCCGGGCTCCCTCCTCCGCCTCCGTTCCCGGGCCCCCCAGCCGCTGCCATGGTGGCAACCGCCGGGCAACCGAGCGACCCCGCCGCAGCCGGCACTTCCGCATCCCCAAGTCACCGCCGCACTTCCGCTTCCGGAGAAGGGGCGGAAAAGCCATAGAGTCGGAGTCCTAGATGGGACCGCTGCGCGAACCTAAGCCCATAGGGAAACAGGGCCCCGGTGTTATAGAGAGAGCGATTTCCTAGAGCGTCTTGAGGTCATTAAAGACTTACGAAAGGTGTAGAGTGACGCTCGCGGTCCAACTTTCGGGTTGATTCGGAGCCTTGTTTTGCTGGCTTTCCCAAAGAGGAAGAGCAAGGCTTGGTGCAGTTCAAAGGAAACAAAGCAAAGAGTAAATGTCAAATGACAAAAGAACGGTGAAATAATACATATTATTTATATGAATATGAATATTATATATTATAATATACTAAAATTATAATATTATAATATTATATTATAGTTAATAATAATAATAATAATAATAATAATAATAGTGAGAGAGCAATATTCATATTAGCATAAGGAACAACTTACTCAAAATTAATTAGAAGGGTACAATTTGATGCACATTTGTGTTTTTGCACCACCAGTTATTGGGAAAGGTTTGAAAAGTTGTCAGTCCTCTTGAGATGGTCATATTTCTGTTTCTTGCAAGCAGTGACCTGGAGGAAAAACTCAGGTTGCATCTACACTGTAGAAATTATGCAGTTTGACACCACTTTGACTGCCATGGCTCTATCCTCATACAGATTCCTGGGATTTGTAGTTTTGTGAGACATTATTAAAGAAGGTCTAGGAAGACAGTGTAAAGACAGGCTTATCGCTGAGCATAAAGACAACAAAAATGATGACCATGGAGGATCTGCACGAATTCAACCCAGACAAAGAGCAAATAAAAAAAGGAAAATAGTTCATGTACCTTGGATCAAACAGTGATCCACCAAACTCTGTGAAGACTGCAACCAAGAAATCAGAAGACTAGGAATGGGAAGTGAAGCTATGAAAGACATAGACAATATCCTAAAGTGTAAATTATTATTATTATTAATAATATCTTGCCTCAGATACAAAACTGAGCACTAAAATTAGAATGATCCAAGCCATTTTATTCCCCATCACCATGTAGAGTGCTGAGGATACGGTGGAAAGCCAAAAATACAAACAAATAGGGCCTTGAACAGATCAAGCCTGAAATCTCTCTGGAAGCCAAGATTAACCTTCTGACCAAAGCAGAATAGAGTGGCCCTATTACTTCCTTTGATCTACTGTACATCTGTTAATGCATCCTAGAATCACATTGGCCTTTTCAGCTGCCTCATCAACAGTGTGACACAGCAGCTAAAAAGTCAAGGCGATTCTAGGCTGCATCAATAGAAGTATAGTGTCTAGATCAAGGGAAGTAATAGTGCCACTCTATTCTGCTTTAGCCAGGCCTCACCTGCCAGTTCTGGGCACCACAATTTAAAAAGGAGGTTGAGAAGCTGGAGTGTGTCCAGAGGAGGGCGACCAAAATGGTGAACAATCTGAAAACCAAGCCTTAGGAGGAGAGATTTTGGGAGCTGGGGATGTTTCACCTGAAGAAGAGAAGGTTAAGAAGTGGTATGATAACCCTGTTTAAGTATTTGAAGGGATGTCATATTGCAAATGGAGCAAGGTTGTTTTCTGCTGCTTCATAGAATAGGATACAGGGCAATGGATTCAAACTACAGGAAAAGACATTCCACCTAAACATTAGGAGGAACTTACTTTTCAACAGTGGAAGATGCTGGCTTAGAAAGTGGTGGAGTCTCCTTCTTTGTTTGTTTTTTAAATAGAGCCTGGACGGCCATCTGTCAGAAGTGCTTTGATTCCGAGTTCCTGCATGGCAGGTGGTTGGACTGAATGGATCTTGAGATCTCTTCCAACTCTAGGATTCTATTATTCTATGTATTAGAAAGCTTTCGTGATTCTACCATGGACGGCCAAGAAGACAAAAAATTGGATCCTAGAACAGATAAAACCTGATGATTCCATGGAAGCCAAGCTGACAAAACTGAGGCTGTCGTACTTTGGACACATCATGAGAAGACACAATTGATTGGACAAACAATAATGCTGGGAAAGGTGGAGTAGAAAGAGAGAAAGGCTACATGCTAGATGGGTTGACTCTCTTAAGGAGGTCATGGGTATGAATGTACATGAACTAAGCAGAGTAGTGGAGGACAGGGGGTCTTGGAGATGTCTCATCCACAGGGTCGGCATGAGTCGAATCGAGGACAGTTAACAACAACAGGGCAACAGCATTCTGGCAGAGAAGGCTAAAGACCTTGTAAACCTACCAACCCCAGGATTCCATAAGCTACAGCACTTATTTCTACAGTGTAGATGCATCCTTACCTAGGGAAGATTATGAGCTCCAAACTTCCAAAGGTTTACTAGAGTAAGGCTGTTAGTATGTTTTGTTATCTGCAAAATAATCTGGGGCAGGGAGAGAGACTTCTAATAATTCCTCACCTAAACATGCAAATGTCCTTTGCTCTACAAACATTACCACTACTGCATATCCTCCAACATTTCCCTTATGAAAATCAGGACACATATGAACAGATAACATCAGAGTGTGGTCAAGATGGCAAAATCTATGAATAAGGAAGAACATACAAGCTTGGGCTGGTCCTACACTGCAAAATCAATGCAGTCGGACACTGCTTTAACTGCCATGGCGTAATGCTGTGGAATTTTGAGATTTGTAGTTTTTGTGAAATATTTAGCCTGCCTCTCAGAGAGCTCTGGTGCCACAACAAACTTCAAATCCCAAGAGTCCCAATTAAAGTGGTATCAGACTGCATTCATTCTCCAGTGTAGCAGCAGCCTGGGAAGGCTGCAGCAGTTTTGCTTTTGAGTTATTATAGTGCAGATTACTTTTGCATCTCATTTTGTCACTTCTGAAGCGAAGACAATGGTGGAAAGTGGGGAAAGGATGGAGAAACTGGGACCTTTTAAAAGCAGCTGAAAAAGTGAGATGAGAGAGGGCACTTAATAAAATTATATATACTGGCTCCGAGAGAGGAGTGCTTTTGAGGAGAACATTTTAAATAGACTGAGCTTAATTGCAACCTGACAAGTATTTGCAGGTAACTGTGGATGAAACTGTCCTCACCTCACCAAACAGCTTTGTCACACACACACACACACCTTTCATATTTCCCTATGTTTAAACTTCCTTTAAACACGAACACCAAAAGACTGAACATAAACACTGGGCTAAATTGCAGGGTTGCTCAACACTTCAATAGTAATAGTGGACTCCATCATAAGTGCCACTGTTTTTCAACCAGTACCCCATTCTTAATACGTAATGCGAGAGAAATAACATTGTTTACATCCTTTATGAAATGAGAAAAAATAATGTCAAAATAACCAGAAGGGTTAACTTCCAAATATGCTAAAATCTGCTTCATTCCTTCTCATTTAGAAAATACTTTGTTTCAAAGTATTTGTGATGTTGTAAAATCTTCCAGCACAGCAATATACTTGGCTACTGAGAAATCCATCCCCCTCCAAGTTTACACACCAGTGCAGTTGAAAGAGTGTCTCCCATGATGTTGTTGGATTGCAGCTCCCAACATTTTGCACCACCAGTTCTCCTACCTAAGGGTGATGGGAGGCACTGTGCAACAACATCTGGAGTGTGGCACTGTGTCCATCCCCGCTACATATTCAAATGTAGAAGCAGCTTCCATTGAAAGCATTAAGGCTTATCGTTGAATAGACCTGTGCAGGAGTGCAATGCTATTGATGTACAGCATAAAGTTTCACAGAGTAGAGAGGTCACTTTGCTAGGTGCATGAAAACCTAACTTATGCCACTATATGAATAGCTGTCTTAAAAGGTGCTACAAAACACATGGTTGTTTTTACTGCAGCTGGTTAACATCGCTACCATTCTGGAATCTGCTAATGTTGATAATTAGCATTTATATAATATTTGTCCAGAATTTGTTCAGATGAATAATAGATGTGAGCTGTTATATAAATGCTAATACATTATTTCAGTTGTGCTGCAGAGCCTTGCAGTTTGCAACACCATCCAACGTAATTGATTAATAAATTGTATACTTTGACTTTCTGCCACAAAAAAGCACTAAAAGGCCTAATAGTACTAAAACACAGAACTGAAAACAAACATCTGATTAAAACATAAGAGTCAATGGGTTGAAAGCACAATTAAAAACCAAGAGAGAAATAGCACTCAAGCATTTAAACTCCTTTCAACAACTGAATAATTTATATATCAAAGAATAGAAAGGTCTTTGCCTGCTTAAGGAGATTTTCACTGTCATTATCGTGCAATTGCACAGAGATTATCAGATGACATTACGATAATCGTGTCATTATCCCGTGAATAAAGATAAATTCTGCTGTTGCTTTTTATTCACAGGACTTTCCCATGGATAAAAAGTAACGCTAGAATTCCTCTTTATTCACGGGATAATGACATGATTATTGCAACGTCATGCGACATCATCTGATAATCTCCGCACAATTTTGCGATAGTGACGGGAACATCCCGCTATGCTCCTGTCAATTTTGTCCATGTGAAAATCTCCTTGACAGCAGAGAGAGGCCCAAACTAGTGCCAGGGAGTTCCAGCCAGGGAGCTACCACCAACAACACCTTCTTGTGTCAGCATCATGCACATATGTAATGTGTGGGCCAGGAAGAAAGCCTCCCCCAAAGATCTTTAAATACATGTTTATACTCTTGAATTCTTCAGGTTTGGCAGGAAGTATCCTGATTAATTCTGCCATCCCATTTTGTCAGCTGCTTTTAAAATGTCCCATGCTCTCTCTCTCTCTCTTCTCCCACTTTCCCCCTTCATCCTCAGCTTATTTTAGTCACTGCAAACTCAGTTCAAAGTGCAGAAGCAGTTTGTTGTTGCTGGGTGCCTTCAAGTTACTTCTGACCTATGGTGACCCTAAGGCAAACCTAGCAAAGGGTTTTCTTGCCTATAATTTGTTCAGCTGTATAATGTATGTGTGGTATTACATAAATGCTAATTATTGAACATTAGCAGATTCCAGAAGGATGTTGACAAGCTGGAGCATGTCCAGAGGACAGTGACCAAAATGGTGAAAGAGCTGGAAGCCATGCCTAATGAGGAGCAACTTAGGGAGCTGGCTGTGTAAGTTTAGCCTGGAGAAGAGAGCGTTAAGAGGTGACATGATAGCCATGCTTCAATATTTGAAAGGATGTCATATTGAAAAAGGAGCAAGCTTGTTTCCTTCTGCTCCAGAGACTAGGACCCGGAGCAGTGGATGCAAACTACAGGAAAAGAGATTCCACCTCAACGTTAGGAGGAACCTCCTGATAGAAAGAGCTGTTCAACAGTGGAATATGCTGCCTCAGAGTGTGGTGGAGCCTCCTTCTTTGGAGGGTTTTTAAAGGATAATCATCTGTCAAGAGTGCTTTGACTGTGCCTGCATAGCAGGGGGTTGGACTAGATGGTTCTTGTGGTCTCTTCCAATGTTATGATTCTAGGATTCCACTAAGGCTGAGAGAGTGTGACTTGTCCAAGATCACCTAGTGAGCTGAGTGGGGTCTCCCAAGGTCCTACACTATGCTGGCTCTCAACAAGTAGTTTGTACTTGATTAATTCAGCTGGAAGGACAGAAGATATAGTCTTGTTCTTCCCTATAGGCTCAGGCAAGAGCAAAAGCAAACAACCTCTCCTAGCTTTCTCATTTATAACTCTTGCCATCTTGATCACATTCTGATATTGCTTGGCCACATGTGTGACAGTTTCATCTGTGAAATGTTAGAAGTTATGCATGTTTATTCAGAAAATCTTCTGAGCTCAGTAAGGCTTATTCCCAGATATTTAAGAACAGGATTGCAGTCAATATTATCCTCACATTACAAATGGGATAGCAATGGATCCTGAGAGATATAGGGCCATATAACCACCTTAAATCATTTGTAAGGAAAAGGAGCTGTCATCTCCCAAAAGAACTGGTTGTGAATGTTGAGAGTGGGAGCCAAACCTATTTGGAGGACATCAAAGGTTGAGGAAGCCTATGTTGTTGTGTGCCTTCAAGTCGTTTCTGACTTATGGCAACCCTAATGTGAACATATCATGGGATTTTCTTGGCAAAATTTGTTGGGTGGTGAGTTTGACTTCCTCTGAGGCTGAGAGAGTGGGTTTCTATGGCTAAGCAGGAATTTGAACTCTAGTCATAATCCATTCTTCAAACCACTACACACACTGGCTCTCTAGTGTGCATTTATAGTCCTGTAATAATAGACCAGTGGTTGTCAGTCACCTCTCCCTTACTTGGCTTTGTGACAGAGTCTCTTCCTCGAACCCTTAATTCCTACCTCCTCCAAAGCTTCCTGTGACCCATTTTCCTGGCCCTGCTACTAATTTCTAGGACAGCAACCTCTGATAGGATGTTGCAACAGGAAAGGCCCAAGGAAGCACACTGCACACTCATGCAGGAGACACGCAGGTGGGTGGCACAGGTGTGGCAGGGAAATGTGTACTCGAGCGGGCAAGTAAACACTAGAATGACGCCAGGCTGCTGTGGTGCGTCACTTCTTGATCCTGGTCGGCATTCCCGGACCAACACCCTGGGAGGAAGAGATTTACAGGAAACTCTCGTGTTGTGAGCATTCTGCCTGGCATTGGAAGTGTTGTTCTGTGTCCCACCCAGGGAGTGGCACTCTCTGAAGAGCAGGTGAGAAGCGAGACAAGAGGAATGAAGGAAGTGCTTCTCACAAGAATCCAATGAATCTTATGCCAAATACTCAATGCCTTCTAGGGGTGAACAACCCGTGGCTTTCCAGATTTTATTAGAGTGCGCCTTCCTTCCAGCAGACATGCTGGGATGAGGAATGATGGGAGCTGCAGTCCAGAAATATCTGAAAGCTGCCCTTTCCTGTTCTAGAATCTGGAAGGAATTGTTTAGTGCCAAATATATATATATTGTTTTATATGAATGGGAGTAGGATATGAAGAAAGAATAAAATTGCAAACATCAAAGCACTAAAGATATCTCTAATGGAGGTGGGGGAAAGTGGATCATGCTTTATCCAGAATTTATTCATTCATTCATAAATACATACCGTACTCACTCACTCTGTACATGCTCTAGTAACAATCTATAAGTATATATTAGCATGGATAACTGATGTTCAGGTGTAACCTTTGAGCACATGTAGAGTATATTTTGCACCAGTGAGAGAAGATGATAGGCAGATATATTTCCTAGTATTTGTCATAAACCTAAGTAGTTTAAGGGGACTTATGTGATCAGATAGACTACCAGTTGAGAAGCAGGCTGCTGCTACACTACAGAATTAATGCAGTTTGACACCACTTTAACTGTCACATGGCTCTACCTATGGAACCCTGGGATTTGCAGTTTGTTGCACCAGAGCTCTCTGAAGCTAAATATCTCACAAAACTAAAAATCCCAGAATTCCACAGCATTGTGCCATGGCAGTTAAAGCGGTGTCAAACTGCATTAATTCTGCAGTGTTGATGCAGCCTAAGGGTCATCTACTGCTGCAGAATTATAGCACTTCTACTGTCATATGGTATCTTTTGGAATTCTGGGGTTTGTAGTTTGGTGAGGCACCCTATTAAGTGTTACAGCTACATAACACCTGAACTTCAAACAGACAGAGCAAGACTGGGGTGTGTCTCTTTTCTCCTGGTGTATTCAACCTGAAGATTGAACTTATGCTGCCTTTCCATTTAGAAACAAAAACTAAGGTACTGTACTTTGCAATAGAAGTATAAAATACATTTCAGAATCAGTATTATTCAGACTTCAGATTATAAAACCAATGCCAATTTAAATGCCAGCAGTTTAAGACCTGACAGAATAAAAAACACAACAGTGTGAATCTCCCCCAATTCCTAAAAAACGGTTAGTTTATCTAATATTACAAAGCACCAAATCCAGGTTTGTCACCAAAAATATACTGAACGAGGAACATGAAACTATCAGCTTTTTGATACATGCACCCACTCAAGTTTAAATGTGGCAAATAAAGAAGATGTGTGTCTTCCTAGCATTGTTTATTTTCAACCACGTAAGTCGACTGTGTAAGTAAGAAGTAAAAAATCCTTTGGGTTAAACCAAGGATGGGCAAAGTGCAGCCCTCGATATGTTATTGAACTGCACATCCCAGCATTCCTTACTCTGCTAGGACTAAAGGATGTTGTAGTTCAACATCTGGAATAACACTTTGGTCACCTCTTATTTAAAGCAATGTCTGGTAATGTATGCTCTTCCAGATGTGTTTGGATGGCCACTTTCATGATCCCACATCAGTTGTCATGCTGGCTGTGGGCAATGGATGTTGCAGTTCAACCACAGCTGCAGGACCGTAAACTGCTCACCACAGATTAAAAGAAGTGTTAGAATACTTAATTGATTTACACCTGTATAGAAAGGTGTGGACATTGGAAGGTAAGGCACCCAGGCTTAATGTCTACATCCATGAAACAGTCAACATGTTCTGCAGATGTGCATGAGAGCTAGCATGGCATAGTGGATTGAGTGTTGGACTATGGAGATTATCAGACAGGGAAATGGATGTCTTTGTCCATCCTTGTCCGCAATTGTGGGAAAGACTTTCACAAAACATCACACTGATCTGGACATTTTCCTGTCTGTGAAGTGCTAGTGACCGCGATGGCGCGAAAGACTTTTATACGACATCATGCTGATCCTATCATTGTTGCCCTTCATTTTGTAATAATGGAAGAACTCATTAATGCAGTTCCACTTCTCTGATAGGATGACAGGATCAGCGCAACATGTATGAATGTCTTTTGTGTGATCACGGTCATGGACGGGATAAGGATGGGAGAGCAATCCGCCTTGCTCCCGTCCCTGTCTCAAAATCTCCTATGACTCTGGAAACCAGGGTTTGATTCCCCGCTTGGCCATGAAAACCCACCAGGTGACCTTGAGCAAGTCACATACTCTCAACCTCAGAGGAAGGTAAAGGCAAACCCCCTCCGAATAATCTTGTCAACAAAACCCCATGAATAGGTTTGCCTTAGTCGCCATGAGTCAGAAACAATATGAAAGCACACAACAACAATAACAACAAAGATATGTATGTGCATGTGCTTTCAAGTCACCTGTCACCTTAGGGCAACCTCATGCATTTTCATAGGGTTGCCTTAGGCAAAGAATACTTAGAGGTGGTTTTGCCAGTTCCTTCCTCTGAAATATAGTCTACCGCACTTGGCTCACTTACAATTTAAGTCTTTCAATCCCAGCTATTTTTTTGTGGACAAATGCAGGAAGGCTGAAGTTCAGGGCACTATGAGTTCAGTGGCCAGGTAACTACAGAGAGACTCTCTGCATTCATTTGGTTCTAGAAAGGAAGATTGCTCGCTTTCTTCAACATTGTGTTAATGAGAAGAATGTACAACTTTAAGATATTGTTGTTATTGTCGCTGTGTGACTTCCAGTCATTTACTACTTATGGTGACCCTAAGGTGAACCTGTCACAGGGTTTTCTTGACAAGATTCGCTCAGAGGAGGTTTGCCGAGGCTGAGAGAGTGTCACCTACCCAAGGTAACCCAATGGGTTTCCATGGGCAAGCAGGGATTCAAACCTTGGTCTCCAGGGTAGTAGTCCAATGCTCAAACCACTACACAAGGGTGCTGGCAGTGAATTCTCCCTCCTCCTACTTCTTATCTCTCATCCCACCCCAGACCCCAAATAGTCAGTCAACAATCTATTATCATTCAATATGCAAGGCCTCATAAAGATATTTAGGAGAAATTCTTCCTTAGGGAAGGCAAGAGGAAAGATGTTGTCTAAGGCCAGGATAGGTGGATGATCATATGAATGGTGGAGGGAGTTTTGGAATGTGGTTCTTAGGCTGCACACACCACATTCCCAGACTCCCTCCACCATTCATGTGGCCATCCACCCATCCTGGCCTTAGACAACATCTTTTTTCCTACCTTTGTCAGTCAAGGACCATAGTTAAAACTGAACTTGTCACCTCATGGCCATATCCACAAGTTTTACATTTCTATGGCTATTAATGCAGACCTTCCTGGGCTCCAGCTGGCTCCATACATCTGAGGAAGTAAGTCTACAAAAGGAGATGCTATAGCTTCTTTCACACAGTTAGTCTCAAAGGTGCTACAAGATCCCTTTGCATACTTGAATTTCATATTTTTATTAAAGGCATGCTACTGCAGCCAGACACCAAAAATCCTCTTTCACCATCCTTCCAAAGTTGATGCTGCTAAAAAACAAGGCAAAAACCAGCTACATGGAGAACGAGGAGGAAAAAGGGTGCTGGCTGGTATCAAAAGACTTTGGCTGAGTCTGTGCTTAGAAATCATGCATTTTGAAGTGCTTTAACTGTCATGGCTCAATGCTATGGAAAACTGGATTTGTAGTTTTGTGATATATTTAACCTTCTCTGTCAAAGCTCTCTGGTGCCACAACAACCTACAAATCCCAGGATTCCATAGTATGGAGCCATGATAGTTAAAGCAGTGTTGTTGAGGCCTATATAAAATGGTTTCTGTTAATAGTGGCAGGTCCCTATGACCAAAGAGAAAGCTGAGAGAGAATTGCAGAAGGAATAAACAGATGGAGGCATTGGAGCTGCTTGTATCAGTATGAAGGGAAAGTCAGCAACATGTGTATTTGTATAGAGACTAGAAAGTAGGTTTACTGCTTACATGGTACAGAAGTTTAGGTCTTTAACTCAAGGCTTGCGAGATCTAGTTTGTTCATTTTACTAGAGCACTGAAGACCATAAAACCTTGGCTCCCCAACAGGAAGAAAGGCAGACTATACATTGAATAAATGAATACATTTCCAACAGCACCATAGAGAAGGGTGTTTTCTACATACCTTCCAACCATCCTGATTTGGCAGGAACAATCTCAATTCTCCCTCTTTCCACGTTTTCAGCTGCTTTTGCAATGTCCCAGTTTCTCTCTCCTCTTCCCACTTTCCTCCTTTATCGTCAGCTTACTTCAGTTGTGCAAACGTTAATTCAAAGTACAAATACAGCTTGCACTCGTTTAACTCAGCAAAGGGAAGGGAGAAGAGGGTGTGAAAGTGTGCCCTTCCCAGTAGGCTCAGGCAAAAGCAAACCGCTGCAGCCTCTCTTGCGTGTTCTGTATACAAAATCTTAAGAACAGAGCACCAATTAATGCCAACCCAACTCTTAATATATTGATTAATTAAGAAAATGTCTAACAAACTCAAATGTATATTTTTAAAAACCTTATTAATAAGGAAAACTGGAATGGAAGAAGTTAACAAAACAGTACAAAAATTCTCTCCTCTACACATTTGATACCAATGATATTTGTGAAGGACTTTCTCAAAGAATTGTAATAGTGATTGATGGTACTGTAAAAACATCGTTTTTGAAATATACATTTGAGTTTGCTAGATATTTTCTTAATTTTGTCAATATAATAAAGAGTTGGGTTGGCATTAATTCTTGCTCTGTTTTTGTGCTACTACAATTGGGTGGGTGCTGACTTAGTTTGATGTCCAGCTTGTGTGTTCTCATTAATAAATTTTTGCCATCCTGACCACTCTCTGATATTTCTTGGCTACACATTTCCTGTTTTCATCTACAAAATGTTGAAAGGTGTTTTTATCTGTGACACTGTTGAACAAGTAAGAATAGGCATATGTGATCTAGCTGAAGATAAAGTAAATCCTGAATTAACAGCAATTCCCATCTTTTTTTTAAAATGTAAGCACTTTAAAACTCTTATAAAACCAGATTTTTGACACCTAAATTTCCATTATAGTAAGTAGGCCCTTGGTATCTTCTGGGGCTTGGTCCCAGGACCCACATGGATACCAAAATCCATGGAGGCTCAAGTCCTTTAGATACAATGGGGTGTCTGTTATATAAAATGGCAAAATCAAGGTTTGCTTTTTGGAATTTATATTTTGTTTAAATATTTTTCAAGCCATGGATGGTTGAATCCATGGATTATAAAAACGGTAAATACAGAGGGCCAGCTATATACGACTATCATGGTGTGGTTAGCAAGAGCAATGTAATAATTATATATTTGTGTGTGTAGGGCTTCTCCTTTCCACTTCTTACAAGTTTCTCCTTGCAATTGCTATGTTTCCCCTTCAACACCACTACCCTGTCTTTTTATAAAGCTATTTCCCCCTGAGAAATTAATACTGTCCTTTCTTTTTCAGACTACTTACTTATAGCAACAGCCGCAAGCCTCCACCCCACTTGCTTGGCAGCCATTTTTGTCAAGGAACAGAAAAACCCAGCAGTTCCTGAGATGCAAGATTTGCCTTTTCTTTTTAAAGCAGCAAGGAATGAAACAGTTAATAATAACTACATAGAGACACACACCAGACTGGAAAAGCATGGCTGTCTCCAGCTATTCAAAGTGGGAAAGAAAAGCCTTAAAATACATTATTAGGGGATGATCCACCACCACAAGGTAGAAAGTGCAAAGGCAGGCGCACAGCTGAACATTGTAGTTGTTGTGTGCCTTCAAGTCATTTCCAACTTATGGCAACCCAAAGGCAAACCTATCATGGGGTTTTCTTAGTAATTTTCTTCAGAGGGGGTTTGCCATTGCCATTACCTGAGGTTGAGAGAGTGTGACTCGCCCAAAGTCACCATGGATGAGCTGGGATTCGAACCCTGGCCCCCAGAATCAAAGACCAACTGTCAAACTGCTGTGCTATGCTTGTTTAACAAAACAAAAATAATGACCACTGATTATTTACATAACTTTAAAGTTATTAATCAGTCATTAATCAGAATGGAGACTGCAGTCAAGAAAGCAGGAGGCTTGGGCAGCTATGACAGAACTAGACAAGATCCTAAAGTGTAAAGATACATCATTGAATACTAGAGTTAGGATTGTCCATGTGCCATTGTATTTTCCGTTTCTATGTATGTTTCTGAAAGCTAGTGAAAAAAGCTGATAGAAAGAAAATTATCTCATTTTGTAAAATGCTGGAGTTCTGTGAGTACCATGGACTGCTAAAAAGACCATGAATGGGCACCAGAGCCAATCAAACCTGAACTCCCTAGAAGCCACAATAATGATAACTAAACTGAGACTTTTGAACTTTGACTATATAATAATAATAATAATAATAATAATTTATTTATATCTCGCCTCTCCCTACGGATCGTGAGAAGCGCTGACTTGCTAGAAAAGACAATTATGATCGGTAAGGCAGAATGCAGTAGGAAAAGAGGAAGACCACATTCCAGATGGGTAGACCAGCATGGTGTAGTGATTTGAGTACTGGACTACGACTTGAGTTCGAATCCCCACTCAACCATGGAAACCCACTGGGCAAGTCACACTTTCTCTCAGCCACAGAGGAACACAATGGCAAACCTTCTCTGAACAAACCTAGATAAGAAAACCCCATACTGTAATATGTTCGTCTTTAGGTCACTCCAAGAAATGACTTGGAGGCACACAAGACTCAAAACAAGGAAGCCAAGGCTGCCCTGATTCTGCAAGACCTGAGCAGAGATGTTGATGGCAGGGTGGCTTGGACATCTCTCATTCATGGAGTCGCCAGACATTGAAGTTCCCTTGATGGCAGCAACAAAACCACCCACTTCAGTAGGAGCCAGGCAGTTGTATGAATGGGTAGCAAATTGGTAGCTATTTATTTTATTATTACTATTATTTTGTTACCTTCTTACTACAAGGGGAGAATTGCTTGGGAAATCTTCTGATTTTTCTCGCTTGTGGTTTGTTGCTTTGCTTCAAGCAGTGAGGTATCTTGGAACAGCATGGATGGAAGGTGAAAACCAGTTGGAAAGTAGGCATTTGCTTGTGATGCAAGTGTTAATCACATAAAAACTTCATTTGAGAAGACTGGTCTGATCATCTTTGTATTTTAACTAGGGTTGTCAGATCTCAGATCCTGGCCCTTTGTTCCCATTTTCACAGGTCATCTCCAGGTGACAGATGAAGGTACATATTCTTGTTTGGGAGAGGCTTAGCTCTGGGCAAGAGGAGGGGTGTGTGTTTACCTCTCCATTTCAACAGCTTGCTAGTTTGCAAGGCTTGATTGGTTGCTTCAGCTTGCAAAGATTCTCCAAAGGATCTATGTATTTACTTTGTCTTTCCCTCCCAGTCACTGTGGGTGCCAGGGCTCACCCTCTGCTCTGCATCCATCTTCTGGCTAGGAGCAAGTAGGCTAGATTAAATGTTCCATATCATGTCTCCCTAAACAACTGAGAATAAATGATCCAGTTCACTTTGATCTAGGAACTGCCCCTTTAGCTAAGATTTCTATTTTATTTCTAAATTAAAAAAATGTTCTCTCTGTGTGTGTTTCAATCACAACCTATGAGCAATAGTTAGCAGTTAATGGATAACATGTAATAATACTGATGTTGCCAGGGGCTAGGGTTTGGTCCAGAAACTTCAGAACCTGGACTAACAACTCTATACAGAATCTGGTTTCAGGCACCATGATGCATTCAGCAAGCTTACAAATGCCAAACACTGTGTGTCTACCCCTGGTCCCAGTAACTCTGGTTATCTTTGATGCATAATACTCAGAGGCAGCTCCTCAAGTGACAAATTATCAACAGAATGGGATTTTCTACCAGAGGTACCAAAATGTGTTAGGCCAGTTTTGATGGCGTTAGGGCAGCACATCCAAGCCTCTGAACACTGTGTGTGATGGTATACTGAACAGAATAGAGGGAGAAATTTAATGTACTGTACATTCTTAACAATTTTATACAAGAGACCAACTTCCAGTCTTTGTGTCAAAGTACTGAGGTACCATGTCAACGAAAACAGTTCTTCAGCTTCAGAGATTTAAGAATTCAGACTTAGTTTCACAAAGTGTTTTTTTTTTAATTAAATAGATTTTGCCACTGGGCAGAACTTGTCTGCACAGACACTTTTAAAAAAATAAAAGGACACACGCACCCGAAACATACACACATGAATCTGCCTACTGGTAAAGTCCCAGAAAGCTTGAAAATAATTGTTAGGATGGCAGTAGAAAACCATACCCTAAGTCCTTTTCCCCCACATGTTGGGGGAATCTTGGCAAACAATACACAAGTATTTACATTTATGGAGATGTCTGCTCTCTGGGCAGGCCAGAATTCAAACATCATTTGGGCAGTTGAGAGGAAGATTTCTGAGCTGGGATTCTACAGTTCCTTTCCACAGCTCTAATTCCTTCATCAATTGATTAAGTTTGTTTTTAAAAACCTGTAGAACCAGGTTAACTTTTTTCTCAGCCAGTGACCAAGTTGAGCTGCCTGAAGTCCAGTTAGCGACAGTACCATTAGCACCAACCCATCTCAGAGGGAGAGGATGCAAGCCAACAAGAATTAAGTCTCTCCATTGTTTCTGTTGCAAATTGTGGTCCTGAGGGATGTAGGAGTCTTCAGTTCTTCAGTCTGAAGAATGGGGTCAAGCTTTAGCCATGAGTGCACGAGTATCTCTTCCAAAGTTGGCCTTGCAGAAGGCTCCAGAGCCAAGCACCACCGAATAAGATCTTGGCATCCTAGGAAAGAAGAGTCACAACCAAATTAGAAGGGATCCTTGCTTTCCAAATCTACCCCTACTAGATCTTTCTCCACTGGAACCAGAATTCAGCATTGCAGCTGTTTGTACTGCAAGAGGAATGTGTCATCTTGAGAAACTACATTTTCCTTTTGTGTTTGTTTATTAAGCCTGTAGAAAGAGGTTTGAACAATCTCAAAATTAAGGGGAGGAAAGAAACTGAGTACCCTGCACACCAGGTCTGTGTATGACTATTTCCTACAGAGGTAACAAATGGGTGTTAATACTCATGAGAATGACCAAAGCATCCCAACTCTAAATGTATATGAGAAAGTAAATTTAAGTCTACAAAAGCACATGCTGCCAATTTAAATTTGATTTCCCCACTTCAGGCCTGGCCAAAGCTTAAAGTGTCCTTCCTTCCTAATCTTCGCCACAAGTAAAGCTGTATTGTATCCGAGGCATGCCAAATTGTTTTATCACCCATGGAAGAAAATCCTACAAGGACCTCTACCTATTCCTGTTAGTAACTATAAGTCAACAGAATTCAAAGACATCAGTATGCAAAGGGATCCTGTAGCACTTGAGAGATTAACTGAAATGAAGAAGTAGATAGCATGACCTTTCGTAAACTTGAGTCTACTTTATCAGATGCATGTAACATACATCTGAGGAAGCAGACTCAAGTGTATGAAAGCTCAAGTCTTTCAGTTAGTCTCAAGGGTGCTACAAGATCCCTTTGCTGTAAGATAATAATCACAAGCAACCAGCTTCCTTCATCTGACACTCAAACATCTGTTGCATGAGGCAGCTGCTTCACTCTAGCTAATGGTAGGGCCAGCCCTATCAGGGTGGCATCTTGTGGCCCTCCAAATGTTGGACTGCAAAAACCTTTAAAACTATGTACTGATCCATGCTGATTATGCAGGAATAAAAGAAAAACAGCAGAAAGCCATAGCCAGACACTCACCAGCAGAGACTGGCGTGCGAAACTCCACGCTGGCAGCCACAATCTCCTCATCCTGTTCAAAGGGGATATCACCACACACCATGTCATACAGCAGGATGCCCAGTGACCAGACTGTTGCTGGGAGAGCATGGTACTGCTGGGATTCCACCCATTCTGGAGGACTGTAGACACGTGTTCCTGAGAGAAAGCCAAGCAAGAACAAATGGTAAACTTTTGCCATCCCGTAACATCTTACTAGAAGGAATGTTTTGCATATACAACTTCATATCTTCCAACATTCACAGATGACTACTTCTGCCCTTGGAATTCTGATTGCAGCAATTGAAGGGGAAAGTGGGAGGAGGAAAGAGAAACTGGGAAGTTTTAAAAGCAGATGAAAATGTGGAATGACAGAGGATTAATCAGGACAGACTGTGCAAATAGTGGGAGGGTATGCAGCTTAAGTGAATTTTCTAAAAAATAAAATTCCAAAAGCAGCATCCAAATTAGAACCAGGACATTTAGAAACAGGCCTGAATCCTGGTTGCTCCTAGCTAGAATAGACCCATTGAATCAATAGGATTTATGTATGCTTTTACTCACCCTTCAGCAATGAGTCAAAGGTCTACTCTGGCTGGGACTAATCCATAGGTTATAAACCAGTATATTAAAAATGGATTCAGAACATCAAAAAAGAGGATAGAAATTATCCCTTTTCATATGCAATTGTTCTATTATTAGGCAACCTAAAGTGATTAGGAGCACTTAAGCATAGCTGCAGATACATTAACCTCAGCCTGAATACTGATCACAAAAATCTGGAAAAAGCAAGAAGTGTCATCTTTAAATGAATGGAATTACATTAAGCATAGGGCATTAATGGATTAGATTTCACTTTAGAAATAAACTTCTGGGAAAGTCAAGTTTTTCCACTTTTTTTATCCATTTAGGAAAATAAGTTAACAGTGATAAGAATATGAATAAGAAACCGGGAAGCAATCACAAAAAAGATATTGATCTTTCTGTGTAATTAGGTTGTATCTATCCAGCTTTAGATAGAGAGCTCTATCAGTGGTTTTTTGCTGCTTACGGTCACTGGAAGAAATGGTTCTATAATTGACTTTCAATTTTAATAAATAAAATTTATATTTTAAAACATCAATTACACATAGCAAAAAAGCAGCAACAGACACAGCAAGGCCTTGAAACCTACCATCAAAGTCTGTGTAGACAGAATCCCTCAAGAAGGCGCCAGAACCGAAGTCAATCAGCTTGATGTTGCCTGTGCGCAAATCCACTAGGATGTTCTCATCCTTGATGTCCCGATGGACCACCCCTTGTGCATGGCAGTGGCAGACCGCTTCTACCACCTGGCGGAAAAACTGTCGGGAAAGCTTCTCAGGGAGGGGCCCCTGTTCAGTCACATAGTCAAAGAGGTCCTGGCAATGGTCAGGCCTCTCTAGAACCAAGAAGAAGCCTTCAGGAGCTTCATACCAGTCCAAGAGCCGAATCACACTACGGTGTCCGGCTCCTGAGCACACAAGCTTCATCAACGCCACCTCCAGAGGTGCCACTGTCCCATTAGGCTGCAAAAAAGAAGACAGAGAGAAAATCAGCACAGAGAATAAGGAACAAAAGCCCTCAAAGCCTATTCCATTCAGTGGTCCTTCCAGAATTGATGGGGAGAATGTATTCTTCTAACTACAACACCCATCAGGGACAGCTGGTATAGCCAATGGCAAGGGGCTATGGAAGATGTAGCTGAAGGGTCATGGTCATTCACTTTGTTCTGGAACACGGATGAGAAATGATGGACTATAGTTCCCATTATCTCTCACCAATGACTGACCCAGCTATGGTCGATGAAGGTTGCAGTCGAACAACTTTTGGAGGGCCACAAGATACCCACCCTGATTTAGAAGCTTAAATTAGTTAATAAACTTCATGACTTCCTCCAAAACAAGAGTGGAGATGAAATTGGTGGCCCCCTAGATGTAGCTGGATTCCAACTCCCAGATGTCCCAGTGACCATAAGCAATGATCTGGGGTGAGAGAACCTGTGGACAAGGGAACTTGTGCCCCTCCAGATGAAGCAATACAAGTCCCTTGTCTTACAGGGACAACCCATTTGTTCTTTACCAGTAGCATTCCTAGAGAAATGCTGAGCCACTATGAGTGTTCATTTGCCCCTTTATCAATGAATACATCTGGCAAAGGGAAGAGAAGGAGCCGCAATTTCTCAACATGTTTCCTTTGCCTTCAATCCCAAGTCTACTCTTCTCATTCCCACAGGAAATTCACACATTCCTTCTCATTATTAATTAGGGTAGGGATGGGCAACATGTGGCTCTTCAAATGGGTCTGGACTAGTGGCATCACTAGATTGGCATCCCCCGCTGCAGTAACTCTTGGTGTCACCTCTCCACTATTGACCTCCTCCCATACCACATTATACAGAACCCTTAGTAATGTTTTTGTTTTATGTTACTCATAAATTGTAATTTCCATATACTGATGAGTGTAATGATTTTGTTATGAGATATGACAACTAGCAAAATAGAAATTATACCTTTAAATTACAATATCATGCACACAGCCTAAATGTATTTGCATGTACATTGTTTCATGTAGTTAAAGTGAAAATTTGGTAAGATGTGATCTTTATAATAAAATCTAAAGAGAATATCTTTTTTAAAAAATCTATTTTTGCCCAAGGGTAGATGTTTAGGGAGCAGTGGTGTCACCCTCCCCTTAGAGTGTCACTTGCTGGGTAACCCCACCCCATACTCCCTAGTGATGCTACTGGTTTGGACTAAAATGCTTATCATACCTGGGCATGCTGACTACTGGGGCTGATGGAAGTTAACAAGATCTAGAGGGCTAGTAGTACCCCATCCAGACTCACAGGGGGAAAACTGAGCACATAGGGGGAGATGCTCTTGAAAGACTCACCAGCTTTGCCCACTCTGTAACCTTGTCCTTGGCAACATGTTTGATTGCAACCTGTGGAGGGAAAAAATACATGTAAGAGTCTCAGTCAAACGACTTGCATCTCTCTTTACCTATCAACAAAACATCAGGAGGGTCAGAGACAGATTCTCTGATGCTTGGAAAATGTTTCATGGGGATACATTAAACACAAAATGCATGCATTTGCCAGAAAGTAGTGTGGAGGACTGGTAACACATCTCCAGAATTTGAAATTTAAGCAGGTTCAGTCGCTGCATTCACACTGCAGAAATAATCCAGTTTTACACCACATTAATTAGCATAGCTCAGTGATATGAAATTCTGGAAACTAGTTTTGGGAGACATTTAGCCTTCTCTATCACCGAGGCCATAACAAACTACAGTTCCAAAAATTCGGTAGCATTGAGCCGTAGCAATTAAAGTGGCGTCAAACTGGATTATTTCTGCAGTGTGGATGAAGCGTTTGTGACCCCTTCTGTATAAGCAGCAGCTGCCAATATTCCTTCTTCTAGCTATTTGAGACTCTAGGCCTTCCACACACAAATCCACTGGTGTTCTCTCCTTCTACCACTCTCTCTTTCTCTCCAAACACGCACACGCACACACACACAGAGTTTTTAATAATAGTATTTTGTGGTATCACTTAGTCACAGAAGCTCAGCCAAGAGGCCTTCTCCCAAGTTCTCCAATACAATAAGGTAATTCTGCTAATCTCTCCTAGAGACATCCATCACCACTACCACAGATGTATTACAACCAGTTTTGAAAAGTTATATAATTTTTGACTACTACCAGAATTCTCAGTGGCTACACACTGGAGGGAACTGCAATCTGGAAAGGGGGTGGGCTTTTCCAGATTGCAATATGGCTACAGGAAGGCTGCACTCTCTTGGCTTTTCGCTTCCCCTGCTCCACACAATGGCGAACTTAGTATTTGTTGTCATATCACCTGCAGTCCATCAGCGATTCTGTGCCCAGCATAGACTGTCCCAAAGCCGCCTTTGCCCAGTAAGTTCCCTCGCTTGTACAGAGCTTCAAAGGATTCTTTGTCTTTGCCTAGAACAAGAGGAACAGTCACATGAACAACATTAGAAATTGGCTGGATTTCCACTACAGCACCTCAGGGCTGTCAAAGCTGCCACTTCCAACCATGGTCCAGGCATAGTCATTCCCGGACTATGGCTGTTCCATCAGAAGGTCTAAGCATCCCAGGGGAACTGCAGTTCAAGAAACTGTGCAAAGGGTACCAGATTCAGAGCAGCTACTTTACAAACCTCCCTATAGTGGATGAGAAATTGCCACTGCTTGGTTCAAGCATGTTAGCAACCACAACACCATGGCTCCTTCCAAGGGAGTATAAAAAAGACAGAAGGAAAAAATACAGCGGGCCCTTCGTATCCACTGGAGCTTGGTTCCAGGACCCTCATGGATACCAAAATCAGTGGATGCTCAAGTCCCATTATATACAGGGGGTAGTAAAATGGTGTCGCTTATATAAAATTGCAAAGCAAAGGTTTATTTTTTGGAACTTTTAAAAAAATAAAGCCATGGATAGCTGAATCCATGGATGCAGAATCCATAAATATGGATCCAAAACAGACTGCAGAAATAATCCAGTTTGAGACCACTTTATCTGCCCTGGCTAGGGAATCCTGGGAATTGTGGTTTATTGTAGCACCAGAGCTCACTGACAGAGGTAGTTAAATGTCTCACAAATCTACAGTTCTCAGAATTCCAAGAAAAAAATGTTGTGTGTGTGTGTGTGTAAAGGAAAATATCATCATGGGGGGGGGGAGAGTCTTCCCTCCCATAACTACATCCCTGGGCTAGTTGTTATATGCCTTCAAGATCCCAGCTTATGGCAACCTTAACATTATGAGGTTTTCTTGGCAAGATTTGTACAGAGGAAGTTTATCACTGTGTTCTCCTGAAGCTGACAGCATGTGGCTTACCTAAGGAAACCCAGTGGGTTTTGTGGCCAAGCTGGGAATTGAACCCAGGTCTCCAGAGTCACAGGCCAACACTCAACTACTACATCACACTGGCTCTGTGCTACACGAAATTGTGGTCTATGGAACAGTACCAATTTGTAGTAGAATTCAAAAATATAGCTGTGTTAGTCTGTAGAGTGGAGAGATCTTGTAACACCACTGAGACTCACTGAAAGAAAGAAGGTGGCAGCATGAGCTTTCCTAGACTTCGGTCTACTTCCTCAGATGCATTTGGATTGAAATGCATCTAGGAAAGTAGACTGGAGTCTCCGAAAGCTCACCTTCTTTTTTTCAGGTAGTCTCAAAGGTGCTACAAGATCTCTCTAAGTACCAATCTGTGGCATGTTTTCAAGGAGGAAAAAGAAACAGTTGTAGTCAATGGGCACAAAAGGGTGCCAGTTCTTGGCCCATTGGGGAAAAAACACTGCTAGTCCCCCACATCATACAGCACAAGAAGCACTCAGGTAGGGGACTGCTTGTAAAGCATGCAGGCTTTCTAGTCCCAAGCCCCAGAAGTGTGCATCAGGGCAAAGCCACTCCGATCCTTGGAGTGACTCACAGAAGGAGACTAGGTGCTCCCCGCCCTGCCGGAACCGGCTTCCCCAGCCTAGCAACTGGGGAAACTCAACACAACGGCCTGGGCTTTCTGGTTAAACACTTCTTGGCCCAGGTTTCATGCAAACAAAGTGAGAGGAGGAGGGGAGGACTCTGGACTCGGATATCTGGGTGTAATGTTGACATTTCTTTTTGTTTAAATGACTGGAGAGGGGTTCTTTTTGTCATCCTTTTTATGAATGGTGGTTCCTTTAACAGCTGGGTGACAAGGCAAAGATCAACAGGTGAGGCTTTCTCTAGAAAGAAGATGCAGCCATCATGAAGACTCCACCTGTTCCTTTGCACCTGTTGCATTTACACCTCTATACAGCAGCATAGGGAATTCCAAAGCTCTCTGTAGCAAAGAGTCAAGAACATGCCTCATCTACCCTGAGCTTGCAACATAGATCCAAAACACACTGCAGAAATAATCCAGTTTGAGAACCCTTAAACTGCTATGGCTCAGTACTAGGGAATCCTGGGAATTGTAGTATATTGTGGCACCAGAGCTCTCTGACACAGAAGGCTAAATGTCTCACAAAGCTACAGTTCCAGAATTCCCTAGCACTGAGCCAGGGCAGATAAAGCAGCCTCAAATTGGATTATTTCTGCAGTGCGTTTTGAACCATAGGTATCTCAGAAGCTAAAAACCAAAAATTCAGGGCTCATCCCTTCTGCCTTCCACAGCTACACAGACAGGCGTTTACCTGGGGATTCTCTCCTTTTCATAGCACAGAAAAGGGTCAAAACATTATCTGCTGAAATTTGGCCCACTGCGCAATCTATGGCTGCACCCACACTGCAGAAATAATCCAGCTTGACACCACGATAACTGCCATGTTTCTATTCTATGGAATTCTGGAATTTGTAGTTTGCTGTGGCACCAGAGCCCTCCAACAGAGAAGGCCAAGTATTTCACAAAACTACCATTCCTAAAATGCCACAGCATTGAGCCATGGCAGTTAAAGGGGGTGTCAGACTGGATTACCTCTGCAGTGTGGATGCAGCCTGAGTCACAGAAACTTCTCTATTAGCCATTCTTCCTAAAACCCCATTCTTTTTTTAGGCAGATTCCTCAGGGATTAGTCCAGGATGGTTGGCTGATGGTTCACTTAGGGGAGCCTCTTGTTTGCAGATGTGTCTCTTGATGTCTGGGAATCTCTGTTGTTTGAATGAGATACCTAAAGATCCTATCTGATCTTGGAAGTTATGCAGGATTAGCCCTGGTTAATACTTGCATGGGAGACTGCCAAAGAGTACCCAAGTGCTGTAGGCTATATTTCAGAGGAAGCTGCTGGGGGGGAAACACCTCTGAGAAAACTCTAAGTCAGAAATTCATAAGGTTGCCACAACAAGTCATGACTTGGGCATGTGCACATACCCACCCACACCTTAGCTAAGGAGGTAACAGCATTTGAAAGTATGATTGCGTGTTTGTACACAAGAGAGAAAGAGTGGGAGACAAACAGACATAACACTTGATAATTTGGGGGAGGCAGGTTGGGAGAGATCTTTCAGGGGCATCCTTCAGGGATGCTTTAGTAGTATATTCCTGCATGGCTGGGGGTTAGATTAAATGACCCTTGTGGTCCCTTCCCATTCCTAAGATTCTATTAAATTAAATGAAACTGCAGGGACAGCCTGAGGTTCTGCCTTATAGGACTATATAAAATTCCTGCTTCTCTTCCATTTGTAAATTAAACTAATACAGCCGGCCCTCCGTATCCACGGATTCTTTATCTATGGATCTGAGCAACCACAGTTTGACATTATCTTTAAAACTATATAAATGTCCAAAAGCATACCATGATTTTGCCATTTTTATAACAGATACCACTGTCTATAATGGGACTTGAGCATCCAGGGATTTTGGTAGCTGCAGGGGAATCCTGGAACCAAAGATGCCAAGGGCTCGCTGTATTAAGATGCCACCTCATCGAAAACTTTGTGAAAGTGTGTGGCCTCTCCCTCCATTGAGATCCCTCCAGATCATCTTAACTGGCAACAGAAGCTACACCTAAGACAAAATATAAGCCTGTAACTCTAACGTTGGACGCTGCAGAAATAATGCAGTTTGAGACTGCCTTAACTGCCATGGCTCAGTACAAGGGAGTCCTGGGAACTGTAGTTTATTGTGGCACCAGAACTCTCTGACAGAGAAGGCTAAACTTCTCGCAAAACTACTGATCCAGAACTCCCTAGCATTGAGCCAGGGCAGTTAAAGTGGTCTCAAACTGGATTATTCCTGAAGTGTGTTCTGGACCGTTGTCGCTGTCCTTCTACTGCATGGTTGTTAACACGCCAAAGAAGCCAGTAAAGCTTCCAAAGCTTGCATGATGCCTTTTGGTCGACTGATCAAGGTCTCATTTGTGGATTTTGGATTCTGTTGTATTTCGCTGCCATGAGCAACATGTGTGTTCTCAGTACCCTGGGATCTCTCATTCCTGGTGGGCGGGAAGCGGAGCAGTGAATGCCAGTTCTGAACTCATTTCCACTCCTACGCTTTCCTCTCCGCAGAGGGCAGAAGAGAGTCACACGCCTCTGGAAGGCTGTGCCAATGCCTTTTTTGCACACCCAGTTAACTGTGCCGCTTGCTTACTTACTAGGTGTTGTGCCCTTTCACCAGCTCAGGGTTGGACACAGTACTCTGATCCCTACCTACCTATCAGGTAGTTACACCCAAGGTGACTACACTGGCATAGACAACTGGGACTCCTATACCAGTCAGAGGCTGCATCCATATTGCAGAAATAATCCAGTTTGACACCACTTTTAACTGCCATGGCTCAAGGCTATGGAATTATGGGAATTGTAGTTTGTTGTGGCCCCAGAGTGCAGTTGAAGTGGCGTCAAAGCAATCAAAATACATGGTTGCTCAAGTCCCATTATATACAATGGTCCTTGTACTGGTTTCAATGTTGAACTATGACTCTGGAGGTCTGGGTTTGGTTCCCTGTTCAAGCATAAAACCTCACTGGGCCTTGGGCAAGTCACACTCTCTCAGCCTCAGAGGAAGGCCATGGCAAAGCCCCTCTGAAGAAACTTGCCAAGAAAACCCCATGATAGGGTCGCCATAAGTTGGAAATGACCTGAAGGGACACAACATTGGCTTACATAAAATGGCAAAATCAAGGTTTGCTTTTTGGAATAAATATATGTATGATATATGCCACAACAAACTACAATTCACAATTCCATATCCTTGGGCCATGGCAGTTAAAGTTGTGTCAAACCAGATTGTTTCTGCAGTGTGGATGCAAACTAGTTTCCCTGCTTAACTTTATGTCATCACTCTGTTTTGTTGTGCTTTTCTTCCAGCATAGATTTCTTCCAAAATAGTGCGCCTTTTTCAAAAGCAGCCAGGCACCCAAAATGTTTAGCTCAAAGCAGGCAGAAATGATTGCCAGTGTGCCAACTAAACAACAACCAGCCCATGCGGCAACATACGCAAACAGAAACACTATACACACACACACACAGTATACTACGTCTCCTGTGAATGCAGCCACTAGGAAAGGCTGGAAAAGGCGCACCTCGTTCAGCAAGAGGGATGGACAGAGGCTGTGACTCACAAACACTATATATCTTTGTATATATGTGTGTGTATATGTGTTGTGTGTGTTTGTATATATACGTCTCTGAGTGTATGTGTGTGTGTGTTTGTATGTATATATGTGTGTGTCTCTGTGTGTATATGTATGTCTCTGTGTATATGTGTGTGTTTGTATGTATGTGTCTCTGTGTGTATATGTATATGTGTGCTTGTATGTATGTATATCTGTGTGTATGTGTGTGTCTATATGTATATGTTTTATGTATATATGTGTGTATGTACAAGTGGTTTGCCAGAGGGCGGTATACAAATAAATATTATTATATTATTATTATTATATGTGTTTCTATATATATATATATATATATATATATATATATATATAGTCTGTGTGTGTTTGTATCTGTCTGTGTGTGTATATATATGTGTGTGTATGTGTTCAGTGTATATATGTGTGTTTACGTGTATGTTTGTATATGTCTCTCTGTGTGTATATATACTGTATATATATGTGTGTGTGCATATATGTGTGTGTATTGTGTGTACTATATTGTGTTTCCCGATTCCCACTCAGCCATGACAACCAATGGTTGCCCTTGGGCAAGAAGTCACACTCTCTCAGCCTCAGGGGAAAGCCATAGCAATGCAAACCTCCTCTGGACAAAACCTTGCCAAGAAAATACCCATTTAACTCGAAACGACTTGAAGGCACACAACACACAAATATATATATATATATATATATATATATATATATATATATATATAATGACCATTCTTATTATTGCATGTATACCCCGCTTTGAGAAAGGCTTCCCAATGTGTGACTAGTGGTGATCATCTGTGTCCCATTGTGCTATGCTCACCTGCTGGACTCCAAGGGAATTCGTTCCTCTCGGGGACCATGTTCTCTCTCCAAGGGAGCCTATCAGGGAGCCCAGTCCAGAAGGGGTTCCAGGGGAGCCGCTCACTCACAGGTTCCGCCGCCAGGAGACGCAGCCCTTGGTCTGCATCGCCCAAGCCAAGAAGATACTACTGCTGCTACTGCTGCCCAGCGCCTACTCTATCAGGGAGCCTAGCCTATTTGCATGTCTCCGCCCACGCGCTTAAAAGAACCACTCTCTGCCTCGGATGCAAATGAGGAGCCATATATGGCAGTCAGGAGGAAACGGAGACCCGGCTGGGGAGACCCCAGGCTGCAGCCTTTTGCGCAATGGATAATAATACGGTTGCGTAGTGGGAAAGTTTGCGCACTGGCCCTGTAGCTGGTGGACTCTCCCAATGACGACATGGGGGGGAGTGTGGACCGTACCATGTGACACTCTAAGGAGGGGTGCTCCCCCAAACATCTTTGCTTTGGCAGAAACAGCTGTGGCATTCCCCTGCTTCCCTTTAAAATGCTTTAAGTGGGGTTAAGCTTGGAGGGGGGGGAAAGAAGAGAATGGAGAGGCCTCAGGGTTTGTTTGTTTTGTTAAATTAATAAAATTTCAATTTTTAATTTTTAAATTAAAATTTCAAAATTTGAAAATTTTAGATCAATATTTCAAATTTCAAAATTTCAATTTTCAATTAACATTTAAATTAAATTAGCATTTAAATTTATTATTAAATCAATGTTTAAAAATTTAAAAAATAATTTTTAAATCAAAATTTCAATTTTAAAGTTTTAAAATTAAAACATTTTTAAACATTTCAAATTTCAAATTTTAAATCAAAATTTCAGATTTTTCAATTTTTTTCAATTTTTTCAATTTTTCAAATTAACATTTAAAAAAAATAATTACAATTATGCCTTCAAATTACAAGGCCATACTCATGACCTAAATGTATATACATAAACCTAACAATGATTTGGTAAAAATGTGATGTTTTTAAATAAAATGATAAAAGAATAATTTAAAAAAAAAGTTAAAAATTTACCAAATTATCACTGTGTATATCTAAATACATTTAGGATGTGAGTTTATTATTGTCATTTGAAAGTATAATTTTTAATGAGTTATTATTATTATTATTATTATTATTATTTTATTTTATTATATCTCGTCTTTTCCCCAATATAGGGACTCAAAGTGGCAAACAGGTATAGAATAATACAATTTAAAACAATGCAAAATATTAAAATACATAAATATAATTCCCCCCCCCCCCAAAAAAAAATCCCACAGCTTGGATCAAACATAGCTGGGAATGGAGACTGCAGTCAAGAAATCAGAAGGTTAGGAATGGAAAGGGCAGCCATGAAGGAACTGAACAAGATCCTTAAATGTAAAGATATAACTCTGAACACTAAACTGAGGGTCATCCAAGCCGTTGTATTCCCCATGTACGGACATAGCAGCTGGTAAGTGAAGAAAGCGCATAGGAAGAAAACAAACTCATTGGAGATGTGGTGCTGGAGAAGAGTGCTGAGGATACAAATGGATGGCCCAAAAGACAAACAAGTGGATTCTAGAACAGACCAAGCCTAAACTCTCCTTGGAAGTCAAAATGACAAAACTGAAGCTGTCGTACTTTGGACACATCATGAGAAGACACAGATCACTAGAAAAGACAATAATGCTGGGAAAGGTGGAAGGAAGCAGAAAGAGAGGATGGTTGGACACAGGTATGCATTGCAGGAGCTGAGCAGAGCAGTGGTCTTGGGGTCTTCTCATGCGCTGGGTCGCCATGGGTCGAGATCGACTCGAAGGCAGGTAACAACAATAACAAAGAGATAACTCAGTTACTACTCTGCTTTAGCGATGAAAGATATGAAGGACTCCAGTAGTAGCACCTCTGAGGATGACTGGGAAAAAGAACTTTCCAGCATAAACCTCTGTGGACTCAGCCCATTAAATCAGTCACTATAATAACATAGCGGTTTCTATGAAAAGCAGAGTTTGTTTTTGGACCACAGCTCCCATAATCCCCAGCTAGTACAACCACGCAAATGGAGAGGACTGGGGTGTTGTTTATTTACCTCATTTATATCCCACCATTCTCCCAATAACAGGACTCAAGGTGGCAAACAACGTAATTTAAAAACAATTCAAATTAAACTAGTGTTGTGTGTCTTCAAGTAGTTTCCAAGTTATGTTGACCGTAAAGCGAACCTATTGTGGGGATTTCCTGGGGCTGAGAGTGTGTAACTTGCCCAAGGTCTCCCAATGGGTTTCATGGCCAAGTAGGGAATCGCTCAAACCATTACACCACACCATAATCTATACTAAGCCATTACTAAAAGTATAAAGAGTTAAAAAAGTAATTAAACAATTTATAAAGTCAAAACCCTGAACATTAAAAACATGAACATTAATTAAAAGAACATATACAGTACTGTACAAACCTTAAAAGAAGCACCGGACAGCATTAAAACCCCATCCCAGTCAGTCTTTAAAAACCTGATAGTACAAACATTTTTTAACTTACTGACAGAAGGAAAGCAAATGCAAGACCATCCTAGCTTCCCTAAGCAATTTGTTCCCACCAAAGAAGACTGGGAAGATGGTGGGACAGAGGAAAAGGCCTTTGATTCCAGATTATCATAAGGGACTCATAAAGAGAAATAAGGTCAAGTCGAAGGCTTTCATGGCTGGCATCTATAGTTTTTTGTGGGTTTTTTGAGCTATGGAACTATGTGAACATGGCCACATAGCCTGAAAAACCCACAAAAAACTAGAGATAAGGTCCTTCAAATATCCTGGATCAAAGCTGACTTGTAATAACTACTGTATTAGTTCTGTGGGGTTTTCGGGCAAAAAATAATCATTTCCCAACCTCTGCTTGGAAGTATGATTAATTCATTGGGAACTGATTCCAAGGAAACCGAGGTGAGCTTGGGTTGTTTTCCTCTCAATCAAACGTAAAGCCCATTTTAATGCATTGGGATTTATGTTTGAGCAAACTTACATAGAAATAGGTTATCTGCATAATTTGACATAAGCCACACAGTCTAACAAATTTCAATCATTAAAAATCAAAATATTTATTCAGAGCTAAGGTCTGAAACACACTGCAGAAATAATCCAGTTTGAGACCACTTTAACTGCCCTGCTCATTACTAGGGAGTCCTGGGAATTGTAGTTTATATGGTGGCACCAGAGCTCTCTGAGAGAGGCTATATGTCTTGCAAAACCACAGTTCCCAGAATTCCCTAGCATTGAGCCAGGGCAGTTAAAGCGGTCTGAAACTGGATTATTTCTCCAGTGTGTTTTGGACTCCATGTCCCACTAACTACCCAAGTGAGGTAGCCATATGCAAAAGAGGAAATGGCTTCCCTACCTTGAATGAGTAGATGATGTGGAGTTGAGCAGCTGTAGTTTGTCGTTTTGCAAGCGTGCATTGCATAATGCAGCACACCAAAGAATTTCCCAAAAGATCAGCCTGTACCTTTAAATTATAACAACATTTGTTATCATGCCGCGCATGAAAAGCTAGGGGATGCTCTAAAAGAAATGGCTGTGCCACAGCATTTGATTGTCCTAATGTATCACCTATAATCAAAACAAGAGGCCACAGTCAGGACAGAATATGAAGAAGCAAAATGGTTTATAATAATAAAAAACAATAG